>NW_005842045.1:1486857-1504275 GCF_000455745.1 Alligator sinensis
TCTGTACTGCAGCAGTTCTTCACGTGGTATCCAGGTGGCTCTTTCAAACATGCAATCTACCTCTCCAACATCTCCTTTTTAGACACAATGATCGGTATCCAGAAGGGTAAAATACAGACCACAGTATACAAGAAACCCACAGACCAACATACATTTCTGCACAGAACCAGCAATCACCCAAACCACACCCAAAAAGCTGTGATATACAGCCAAGCCCTCAGGGGTGATAAGTCATAACCAGCGGTGTGCGATTGAGGGGTGGGGGGTTCTGTTCTGTTCTGTTCAATGACATTAAGGAAGTCATTTCACCCACATGTGATTCAAGGTCTACATGTGTGTAATGCCGGGTAATGATAGTGACCTCCTTTGTAATACACTTTTATATCTACAGATGAAAAACTGTATAAGAGCTAGGTATTAAGGTAATGATAATGATTACTCAGTTAAGAGTAGAGCTGGATTTCAATGAGACTAATGCCAAACCTATCCAGCAATAAGCTGCGTTGTAATAGGCAGTTGCTACATATCCCAGTGAGACCTTCTGCAGCACTAATACTCTGACACACAATACCCAGGAACACTACCTAAGGTCACCATGTTTGTATTGGAAAAATTTAGAGATCTTTGATTAGCATACTATTATTATTTGAAATTTAAAAATTGTGAAGATCAAATGGAAAAAAAAGGAATACAATTATCTTGCTGAAAGACTGCCTTAATTACATTCTGCCAACTGAGACTTGTCCGCAATTTTTACAATGAAATTCTGCACGATAACTAGTTATATTAACATTCACTTTGCTTTTCTGAAGATGACTATGAAAATGAATGTATTTCAGGTAACTTGCACTCAACATAATTTTCCGTGAAGTCAATAAAGCCAGTTCCTCCATTATTTATCTAGTTTCAGTTACCTGATTAGAGTTAGATTGATGTGCCAATAAAATACTAACTATGCTTTGACCCGGAGTTGAGCACCTTGGGCTTATAGGAGTGTGTTAATATCAACTCTAGCAAAAATACATAAAAATACAGTGAAGTTAAATTTCCCAGTTTATACAATACACACACTCCCATAATTCATTGTCTAATAATACATCATTCCATCCCCTTTGTGCCAAGAATTTCCATATACAGGCCTTGATTTTTGTCCTGAAACTCCAAAAGCTCCGTGTATAAAGATTCAGCATAGTGAGGTGTCAAGACCTCTGCAGTGGTATTACATATTGGAGAGCGTGACAATTCTCCCATGAGATTCTTAATTGCTATGCCTCACCTAATTTTAGCTGCCACAATGGCTTTAATGAGAAAAGTAAATCTTCCAGTAATTCACAGGCTTATCTTCACACGTTGCATTTTGTACGCACCTAGAATGTGCATACTTTGAACCATGGCCAAAAGTAATAGCAAGCAGGACTGTGTGAAGCTTTGGTCCCTGATTTGATTCTCTGGAGATTCGGCCTGATTTGGTGGCCAAATCTCCAAATCCAAATTGAATCAGAGGACCCTTTAATCTCTCCAAATCGATTCAGAAAGGTTCGGAAAGATTTGGCAATTCAGACATAGACACAGCTTTAAATGTTTTTTCTACATATCTCTAGGTAGCAGGTGACTCATACATGCTGAGATGCTGGGGCACATGGAGTGTCCCACAGAAGTATGGGGGACTCCCCAGCACACTTGGCAGCAGACCCAGAAGTGGACTAGAAACACTTCTGGTCCACTTCAGGGTCCACTGGGGGTGCACACAGGGGGGGCCCTCTGCACCCCACAGTTCAGCAACTAGTGCCTCCTGGGCCTGGGGAGGGGGACACCTGGGGTCCCCCCATTGTCAAAAGCTATGTCTATGTCCAAATCGCTGATTCTCTGAGTCAGCATTGAATCTTCAGATTCAGATTCAGTCAAATAGAATCAGGGGCAGTGATCCGAATCAACAAATTGAATCACTGCCCCTGATTCGGGCCGAATCCAAATCTGAATCAAATAGGGCATGCTTCACACACCCGTAATAGCAAGCCAATAAAACTTGTTAAGTAATAGTGTAAAATTCTTCCTACTGATAATATTACCAGATAGATTACTAGCTACAACTTCCACTGTCTCTCTACACTTCAATAATGCAGTCCAGAAATATCAAAGATGTGATAAATTGTCATGAAATCCAATTCCAATTCTGAAAGTAAGAGGTTTAAAAACCTAGCCAGATAGAAATAAAAGAAAGCTACTCCTCAACATAACTACCAGAGAGTCTAGAGGGAGTTGAGGACCTCTCACACAAACACCTTTAATAGCAGGAGAGAGTTACTTAATATCATTTAAGGATCCTCCTGAATTATACTACAGTAGCATTATTTTTATTTCTGATTTGGTTTCACTGATATTCAATTCCCAGTCTCATAGGCAATGAGCTAAGAAGAAAAAGAACCAGATCACTTGGACATGATAAATATGAGACAGCTGTGTTGCATCTCCATTTTGCCAATGATCCATAGCAAGATGTCTTGCTATTCTCTCACTGGCAGGATGATCCAGCAATTCAGAAATTGGAAATGGACATCAGCAGATATTTTTCAGTTCTTGGGTCTATGCAGAATCCTTTGTTTCCCTAAAATAAGTCATATAATTTCTCTGTTTTGTTGTCCTGTCACAAGTGACAACTATGCTTCCATACTATGTATAGAAAGGTTGGTGAAGCTCAAACAGTAAACTGACAGAGGCCATATAAAAATGCTTAGATAGTCATTAAAGGGAGAATTTTGTGGTGGTCTTCATAAAATATTTCTCAGAAGTAATGGCTGATTGCTCGACTGTACCCTGTAGTCTCTTAATGGAAGTCTGAGACTATAATGTCAGAGTTCATAGAAGAGGTTTTAAAGTTATGAGAAAAACTTTTACATGTTGAAAATTTTATGTATAACATGAAAAAAGAAAAATAAGTTCTGCATTGCCTCTGAATACTACGGAAGAAATTCCTTCAGTTCTGATCTTATTTGCACATGAACTCAGTGCATCTACTCCTAGTTTACATCATTGTAACAGACTTTGTAACAGAATGTAATAGAACAGAATTTGGCCCACATCATATTCATTGTATGTTAATTTATAGAACTTGATTTACATATATGGTTTGTAGATTTTGCATCAATATTAAACTTTTGAAAGTTCTAATAGAACAAACAAGTCTTATCCCACTGGTAAATTATTTGATGATATATACGGCAAGTGAGACACATGCACCCCATTCAAGGTCTTGTTACACGGTAATTTTGGGTGGCGACTGGAGCTCTTAACCCCCCATACAATAACACCTTAAAGTGGTTTTAAGCACTAGTTATGTATCTTAAAGTTTATGTCACTCCAGGGCAGGATTATCTCTGATCCACACTACCCAGCTCCTGTTCCATTAAAGTGCAGCCAGTCTCCACAGATGTGTCACCCAAGATGAAGTCTGCCAGTATCCCAGGATCTCTCACACCCCTGCCCATAAAGCAGGGATAGATGCCTGTCCTGGTTTACCAGCCCCCTAGTGGTAACTCACAGCTACAGCTCCTAGTCCTGACCCAGACTTTAGTGGCAAGTCACAGTTATGCAGGTGAGAGCCAGTCAGAGAAGGTTTCTAGACTAAGGGTGTGACTGCACCAAACTCCAAGTTAAATTAACACCAATCAACAATTGTGTGGCTCACAGTATAAGGTGCAACAAAGCCCTGAGTCTGCAGGATTTTTTAAACTCCAAGCCTAATACAATATTCATGGTTCAGTGTGCCCATCTGACCTTTTTTGTTTTGTTTTGGTTTTTGAGATACAGGTTCCATTGCACATAAAGGTCTCACAAGTGCCTATAAAGCATGAATGCAAAAAGATTTTCAGAACCTTTTTTTTTTTTTTAATTAGGATTAGAAGAGCAACTTACTCTTAAAGGCAAAGTTTATGATTCAATGGCAATTAAAGTGTGTTTTGTATACTTTCCAGGGACACCAGACAGATGTATGTTGGTGGTCCATAGATGGATAGATTACATCCCGGGAATATTACTTCCCAGAGAACTCTTTACATAGTAATAGTAAGTTGTAGAAATTCAGAAGTTTTGTAAAAGTCAATTCAATAACCCTATAGTTCTGAAAGAGCATATCAGATGCAAAAGCCCAGGACATGTTTCTCTAATTAGGTTCAAAAAAACTGGTTGAGTTTCACATTTAGCAATTATCTCAAAGGTTTTCTTTGGACCAACAGATCACCTATTTCCCCCTAACATGTTAAAGAGTGTGCTTGGCAAATTTAAACAAATTTGTTGTAGGCATAAGGACAGACACTAAGAACAGAAGCCTAACACTGTTCATATTAGGTGCACCTTATAATGCTCACCTAAACTTTTGTTGGGTTTTTTTTTCTATTGTAAAGACAGATATAATTGAATTTTGTGTGTTTGTTTCCTTTCTTCAGATGCTTGGACAAATTATTAGGGCTGTGCTAAGCTTTAGTTGCTGATTTGATTAGGCAGAGATTTGGCCCAATTCAGTGGCCAAATCTCTGAATCTGAATGGAATTAGGAGACCCTTTAATCTTACCAAATTGAATTGGAACCCTCCGAATTGATTTGGAGAGACTTGGAAAGATTCGACAATTTGGACATAGACACAGCTTTAAATGTTTTTTCTACATACCTCAAGGTACCAGGCGGCTTGTGAATGCTGAGATGGTGGGGCGGATGGAGCATCCCACAGGAGCATGGGGGGCGGAGGGCTCCCTAGCACATTTGGCAGCAGACCCAGAAGTGGACCAGAAGCACTCCCAGTCCACTTCTGGGGCCACTAGGGAGTGCACTTGGGCCACCCCACCCCCGCACCTCCCTGGCTTGGAAACTGGTGCCTCCTGAGCTGGGGGGGGGGGGCACCCGGGGTCCCCCCACAGCTGATAAACAAGCCAGAGGGGCATGGGAGAGGGGGGCCCTGTACACTCAGCAGAGGACTCGGAAGTGGACCAGAAGCACTTTCAGTCCACTTCCTGGTTTACCACCGAGTATGCGGGGAGCCCCCCATGCTCCTGTGGGATGCTCCATCAACCCCACCATCGCAACATTCACAAGCCATGCTGGTACCTCGAAGTATGTAGAAAAAATATTTAAAGCTGTGTCTGTGGCCAAAACGCTGATTCTCTGAATCAGCATCAAATCTTCAGATTCAGATTCAGATTAATTGAATTGGGACAGTGATCCAAATCAACAAATTGAATCACTGTCCCTGATTTGGGCTGAATCCGAATCCAAATCGAATATGGTCCATTTCACACACCTCTACAAATGATGATTTATGATGTAAATCATAGTCTGCAAATGGAAGAAGGAAAAATGGAAATTGAGTGAAAGGGAATTGCTTGCAAAAATTCATTTGTAGGAATTTTATGTCTAGTAGAAATGAGTGTGTCCAGCATACAGGTGTAGCAAAAAACCCAGTTTTTCTTTTTTTTAATTCATTTTAAAATGCATTCCCTCCCCTTCTCCAACCATTTCTGACTTTTTCTCTCCCTCTCTATTACCTAGGTAAGTATAAGTAAGCTAAGATGTAGGATAAGCTTTATCATTTTAGTTTCAGTAGTAAGTTTTATTTTTCTCTCCCCTCTTTGCAAATAAGTGCCCTGCTATTTTGATATAGATATCCACCGTTTTATAAGTGATGATTATTATGTTTTGTATTGATTTTTTTTACTGCTTTTATATTGTGTGATTACTGTTTTAGGCCTATATATGTAAGTTAGCGTAAGTCATGTCAAGTTTCCATCTTGTAATGTCAAGCCTCCATCTTATCCCCATGCCCTGTTGTGTAACATATGACTCACACCTACCCATCCTATGTAACTTGGTTCCTGAATGAATGGGGATGAATGAGGGTGCTTGAGAGACAATGGCAATAGGTCTAAAAATAGCTCCCTCTGAATGACCGAACCATCAACACCAATACCTGGATCAACAACCCAGCCCTTGGAACCACCCTCAGCATTCAAGAAACAAAAGATGAGGTAACCCACCATTGTGCCAGGCTGCACATGTTCAGTAAGAACACCTGGAAGCCTCTGGGACAGGACTGACCTTGCCTGGACAGGCCCTCCCATAGGAGATCAGAGGTAGCCTGCCCCATAAAAGGGGTAGAGAAGACTGACTCCTTGGTACGCCCTCTCCATCTGGACCAGCACCATGCCACACCACCTATCTACCCATAGGCCCTGCCTGTGACCCTCCTCTGGACAACATCTACTGGACAAAGACCCCTTTCCAGCCTGGATAGGTAGCTATCACCCCTACCCTCTCTTCAACCAAGAACTTGGACTCTGATTCTCTTCCCTACCTGGACTCCAACCCTTGCACTGAGTCTCTTTCTCCTGCTACCATTGTGAGTGTGTGTGTGTGCGTGCGTATGTGTGTGTGAACCAATAACTCCATGGGGCTGTGCAGTGTGTTGTCTGCTCAATAAAATTTTTATTTGGACCCCTAAGTTGGGTTTTGCTTTACTATGGTTTGGCCCTGGTCCAATCTCTGCTCCTCGCCCCTCTAACTTCTGTCTCATTTCTCCCTCTCCCACTTCTGGCTCACTGCCACCTCCAACACCTGTCCTGAGCTCCTCTCTGCCTCCAAACCCCTTGTTTCTTTGCCACTGTCTTATCCCCACTGCCTTTTCCCCTGAGCAAACAGGTTTCTGCCTCAGTTTCTTTCCTGGCTGTCTCCTCCTTGCCGCCACTTATCTGCCCTACCCCCAATATCTCAGCTGTCTGCCTAAGTTTTCAGCCCCAAGCTCCCAGGTTTCTGTCTCTCTCTCTTTTCTGGCTGTCTCCTCCTTGCCACCAGGCTTTTTTTTTCTTCTTTCCCTTGTACCAGTGACCTCGAGTAACCCTGGGGCCACTTGATCTTAAGTAAACCCAAGCTTCAGTTCCTCAGCCACCTTCTCTCTATTCCACTGGTTCTAATACTGGTTCTGGCAACTTTCACTCCCTACACTTTAACTGTCTCTCACCTTAACCTTCCCCCAAGTACCCCACATACCCTAAGCACACACATACACACTGTACCATCCAAGTTAGGAACTTACCTATCTGTATGTGTAGGTGAGTTGTATGCTAAATTTCATCTCCCTTTTTGCTCAGTATAATTTGATGTCCATCCATGCACTGAGTTCCATCATTTTTCCATAGACGTCTATTACCTATTTTTAATGATTTAATGTTTTGGAATTTGTGTCATACACAGGGTTGACCACAGTAGTAAGTTTTCTCTTCCACCATTGTCATTGTTATTTCTTTAGCCATCAAATTCATCCCGCAGCATCCAGCAAGAGAAACACTCACTAGTCCACAACTTCTGAAGAAGACCACCAGATGATAAGACATATGAAGAACAACAAAGCCTCTGGCCATGATGGCATGCCAGCTGAGGTCTTCAAGGTTGGTAGGGAAACTGTGACCAACAAGCTCCACACAGTTTCTTAAAATTTGGATCATTGAGGGAATTACCAGTGGCTTAAGGAATGCCAATTGTCATAATTTTTAAAAAGAGAAATAAGCTTGACTTTGGAAACTATGAAGGTACCACCCTCCTCTTCAGCACTGGGAAGATCTTGGCTTGCATTCTGCTAAACCAGCGGCTCCCTCTTGCTGAGGAAATTGTTTCTGAGTCTTAATGTAGCTTCAGACCATTGAGAGGCATCATGTACATGATTTTTGGAGCCTAGCAAATCCAAAAAAAAATGCTGAGAACAACACCAGGAACTGTATATGACCTTTATCAATTTGATCAAAGCCTTCAACTCTGTTAACCGTAAGGATGTATGGAAGATCTTGTCAAATGTTGGCTTCCCAGGGAAATTTATCACCATCCTAAGACCATCATGACCAGATGACTACCTCCATCTTATGCAGTGGCTCCACTATGAAGCCCTTTGCCATTTGAAGTGGCATCAAGCAGGGCTGCATAATCACACCAATTCTGTTTTCCATCTTCTTTGCAGTCATCATGATGCTCAACTGTGACCATCTACCACATGGAATCAACATTGAGTACAAGATAGATGAGAACCTTTTCAATTGTTCCCACCTCCATGCCAAAGCCCAGGTTACATCAGCCTCAATTGTGGCACTTCAGTATGCTGATGACTGATTTCATAGATTTCATGACTTTGCTCATACTGAGGAGGACCAACAAATGTCCCTTAACTGCTTCTGTCAACCATACCAGTACCTGGGACTGACCCTTAGCATAAGAAAAACAAAAGTGCTTCACCAGCCTGTTCTGTGCCAAGTAACTCCCCTGGCAAAGATCTTTATTGTTGGACAGGAACTGGAGAATGTTGAATACTTTGCATACTTTAGCAGCCATCTTTCAAAGATGTTCAACATTGATGAGAAGATCCAATGTTCCAGCTTTGCCTTTGGAAGCCTGAATCATCATGTGTTTAATGAGGACTTAACCAAAACTCCTACTATATAAGGCTGTGGTAACCTCAACTCTTCTCTACAGCTATAAAGCTTGGGTGTCCTACAGGGAACATCTGAAAAGCCTGGAATGCCTTTGCCAGCACTACTCTGGAAGATCCGTGGCATAAAGTGGGAGGATCATTGCACAAATGCCAGTGTCCTCACTAATGCTAATACCACCAGTATGGAAGCATTGATTATTCAACATCAGCTGTGGTAAACAGGGCAATTTGTGTATATGTCTGATGTACATTTACCAAAACAACTGCTATACTCCCAACTTGGCCAAGAACAAGGGACACATGGGAGCAGAAGAAACATTTCAAGAACACAGTCAAGGAAAACCTTAAGTCGTGTGGCACTGACTTCACAAACTGGGAAAAACTAGCCCAGGCCAGGGCTACATGGCAACGACTTTGGAGAGAAGGTACATATCACTTTGAGAAAAACTGTCTCACCCTGGAGGCAGAAAAATGACAGAAATGGAAGGAAAGGAAACAAAACTAAGAAATATGAAGTCCAACCCTTCCTTTAATCAACACCTATGATGTCTGCCAGAGCCTGTAGCTCTAGGATCAGCCTTATTATCCATCAATGGCCTCATCTACAACCCTTTATTTGACCCCTGGGAGTGATCATCTTCAACCACAAGGGAATCACTGATGATGATGACAGAGAATACTATACAAACATTTCAAAGACATAGGGAGAAATACTGACTTCAGTGGAGTTCAGTTGACCAACAGACTTCAGATGGTTTACAATTCGCACAAGCTTCCAGCCCAGAGGACTGTGATACATGCAGAAGATGGGGGTGCAGAAGGCTGCACTGTGGTCAGAGAAATCATCTCTGTATCACCACCATTTATTTCGTTGCTGCTCTTTTGTAGCACATCATGGAATATATAATTTACCTAGAAAACTTACCCAACAGAGGAAGATGGTAGTAACATTTTTTAAATCATGTTTGAGGCAAAACTATTATTTTTTCCCCAGAGATGATACATTTTTTAACGGCAAGGATCTGACAAACAGTTTTGATAATATTTTCTTAAGCCAGTCTGAGTATTTAGCTCTTTATTTAATTTTTTTGAATAATCAAGTAACTGGACTGTGTATACACAAAAAATACATGGGAATTCGTATATACCACCTAAAATTCTGTCCATATTATACTAAAGGAATGACTAAATGAAATATTACTTTTCTAATACTCTTTACACACTGGTTTTGTAGGTTTTCCATTTTCAGAATAGGTAGGAGGAAATAATATTTGCTCACCTTTTTGTTTCAGTCAATATTTCCATATCTGTAGCAGCCTATAATAATCATTATCACATCTTCTAAATAAATATTTTCCTTTGCAGAAAACAAATATTTTTTATTAGAAATTGCTCTTGCAGGATATATGAATTCCTCTTCCTTTCTTATTATTCTATATCACACAAAAAGGTTTTACTTTGGACTCTCTCTCAGTTCTATAAAAACAAGACACAAAACCATGTCCATGCACACAGCACAGTTCATGCTTTTAATGTTACGTTAAATAGACTACTTTAAGTGACTCAATCAGTGGGTAGTATCACTGCGTCATTTCCAGTGGCTGTCTTCCAAATCTGTGATTATTTTCAGAGTAATCTGTGATTATTCTGGGCTGACTTTCTTCACACAACAACAAATATTCTTTTTAGGATACAAAAAAGGGTGTCCTTCAGAGTGCAGAAGCGGCACATGAAGACAGTAGTGTGGCTAAGCTTTATCCTCTAACCAAAGGATCATGCAATAACATCATAGCCTGCCTGTGCTTCATTTTTTGAGAAGTGATTGTGACCAGTTAATCTGAGAATTTAATACACTAAAGTGAAGACAGATTTCCATTGGCCTCAGTGAGCATGGACTCACTGTCCACATACACAGGATCCTTTGTTCTATGTACAGCTTCTCCACATGGTCCAAAGGTTCTGTGTGGTGCACAAGTGACTGAGGAATTCCAGGCCAAGGAATTCCCTTTATGCACCACTAACTATGAAAAAATCTGCAGCATGTATGAGATAAACCAAAACACATGGTGGGTTTAGGGGGAAAAAAAATATAACTTCTTGTTTTTTCCTTTTTTGGGGGGAGGGGGAGAAAAAAGGAGGGGGGTTGTTCCAATTTGGCAAAATCAAATCAGTTTCATAAAGGAGAATGTATCTTTGTATGGGGGAAAAAAAGCAATTCAACCAGTGGGCCAAGTGATGAAAACATTACCCAAATACAAGATGGTACCCAAATACAAAACAATCCTCCACTAATTATATTCTATATGTGAGAAATTTATATATTTATTATAATGTTCCATGTATGGTATCTAATTATTGTAGGATCATCTGAAATTCTCCCCACCACACACTACTGCAGGTGGTAGGACAGATGGTAGGGCAGCCAATAGGGACAGGTGGTGGGGAAATGTATTAGGAAAGGTGATGGGGGCAGTAAGAGGGTAGGCAGTAAAGGGCGCAATGGGGGATAAGTAGGAAAGGGGATAGTGGCAGGGGCAGGCAGTTTGGAGGTGATGGGGCAGGCACTGAGAGAGGCATGCAGGTTGCTCCCTGCCACCTTCTCCCCACCCCTATTGTGCCTATCTCCCACAGCCTCAGGTTCCTGATCCAGAGTTGTTAGGGGCTACAAGGGACCTTATAGATCATCAGGTCCAGCCTCCCTGCACTGAGGCAGGTAAGACTGCTGGGATCAGATGACTCCAGCAAGATGGGTGTCAAGACACTTTTTGAAGATCACCAGGGTGGATGACTACCACCTATGTGGGGGAGCCCGTTCCAAACTCTGAGCACTCAACTTGTAAATAAGTTTTTCCTTATGTCTAGCCTGAAGCGATCCTCAATCAGCTTGTGCCCATTATTTCTTGCCCTCCTCTGGGGGGCCTTGGTTAATATATGCTCCCCCAGGCCCTAATGTATGCCTTTGATATACTTATAGGCTGCAACCAAGTCTCCCCTGAGTCTTTTTTTCTCCAGGCTGAGAAGCCTCGAATCCCAAGTCTTTCAACCTCTCCTCATATGACCTGGTTTCTAGGCCTCTAATAATGTGTGTAGCCCTCCTTTGGACTCTTTCAAGCTTCACATCCTTCCTCAAGTGCAGCACCCAGAACTGGATGCAGTACTCCAGCTGCAGCCTCACCAAGGCTGAGTAGAGAGGGAGGATGACATCCTTAGCCTTAGTCAAGATGCCTCAGTAGATGGATGCCAGTGTTTGATTAACTCTTCCAGCTACAGCATCACACTGGTGGCTGTGACAGGGCAGTGAGCCTACCCTGTCACGGAGCACCAAAAAAACAAAGGAAAAAGGGAAACTTACCGTGGCGGCAAGCTCAGATGGGCAAAAAGCTTTGCCAGAATTCCTGGATGCCATTTAAAGCAATCAGATGTGAGAGCCAGCAAAGCAGCAAATGGGATGCTGCAGCTGGGTGCACAGCTGATTGGTGCGGGAATTTAAAAGAGCTGGCTAAGCAGTCAGCTCTCCTCCAGTGTGGGGAGCAGTGCTACAAAAATCTCAGGGAAGCCCGGAGCTGTGGCACTGACGTGCAGCCAACAGGAGAGACCCCAAGAAATAGTATGCTGAGGAGCTTACTGGCAGAGTAGGGATGACAGAGGAGCTGCCACATCCAACCTGATGAATTTGTGTCTGGTGGGTGCAGGGATTCATCCCAGAGATCTATGAGGAGAAGAAAGCAAAACTGAGTTAAAACATGAGTTTGTGGTGTTGGCCCAAGATAAACCCTCCCTGAAGGATAAGGGTAGGAGGGAATTGTCTGGTTGTATATTTGTGACCCGTGAAGGGAAGAACAGGACAAGAAGCCAATGGCAAGGGATCAGCTGCATGGACATTAAGCAAGACAGCATAGAACTTATGACTTCCATAGGGGAGCACTAATGAGACCAACTCTGAAACATTTGGTGTGGTAAGGACAGGGTGTGGGCATGATGGAGCCCTGTGAAGAGGAGCCAACCTTCTAAGTTGCAGAAATTAATGTCAGCTTTATCTCCCAGGATTGTATCCATTTGATTCCTTCTTTAACACCCAGGTCATGGAAAGAAAATTTTAAGGAGACTATCTGGATCAGAGGTAAAGACTACAATTTTACTTTGGGTGGCATGGCTAGATCCTCCACAGTGGCTCATGTTCATTTTGTTGTCTATCATGACACTGAGGTCTCATTCAGATGTGGTGCTAGCAAGCACAGTACTGCTAAGCCTGTAAGTGTGTTGTGGATTATTTCGCCCCAGATAGAGTACTTGACATTTCGACATATTATACGACATCAGGTTGAGGTCTGCCTATCTCACAAGCCTGTCCAGGTTGGCCTGTATTGTCAGCCTGTTCTCATGCTTGATTATGCCCCACCATAGTTGGTAAGGTCAGTGAACTTTGATAGTTCACTTTTAATACCTAAATCTAAAACATTGATGAACATGCTGGAAAGAAAGCACTGGTCTGAGTACTGAACCCTGATCCTCTTCCCCACTCCCCTGTCTTCCCCCTCCTCCTCCTCCATCTTCCCCTCTCCATGCCACTTCTGCCCCTTCAGCCTTGGGTCCCAACCTTCCATTCCTCCTGTCTTTCCTTCCAAAGTCTCTACCCCCTGCCTGCCCCTCCACCCCTACTTATCTCTTGCTCTGGCAGGTTCTATCCCTGCTGTAGCCTGGGGCATGGCGCACAGCTCCAACTTAGGCCCTATAGCAGCAGCACGGAGCCAGAACTGTCTCTACAGGGCTGGGCTGGAGCATACGTTCCATGCTCCAGGCTGCAGCATAGAGATTGCTAGCTTGCTGGAGCTTGCTAGCATAGAGCAAAAATAAGGGGGAGTGCAGAAGAGGAAAGTAGAGACAGGGGGAGAAGCAGCCTCATGGTGAGACTCGGGCAGCAGGGGCTTCAGACTGTGGGGAAGCAGTGGTGGGAGTGCAGAGGCAGTGGGGAGCAGGCATCAGCTATGACTTGAACTTTGGCTGTGGCTATAGCCCCCAACCCCAGAGTCAGACCCCAAGCAGAACTGCCCCCTGCCCCAACTCAATTTTAATTTTAAGGCAGGGGGCTTTTTCCCCCATGCTAAATGTGGAGGGGTGGGGGAGAGTGGGAATCTCATCTTCCAATTTACTAAACACAGTACTTCATATGAAATTCTTCCATGTGCACCAAGAAAAGATACTAGCACAAAGTGAAATGTCCTTGTTAATAAGATAAATTAGTTCCCACAGAAAAATAGGAAACCCTGGGTTTCTCTCAACTACTTTGCAAGAAAAGAATAGTTGACTCGCATGGTTATAGATGAAAAATATAAAAGCTGTATCTGTCAGAATCTTTGGATCTCTCCAAATCTCTCCAAATCAATTTTGAGGGTTCTGATTTGATTCAGAGGTATTAAAGGGTCACCTGATTTGATTCAGAGATTCAGCCGCTGAATCAGGTTGAATCTCTGCCGAATCGAATCAGCGACCGAAGCTTTGCACACCACTAGTATATAGGCATTGATTTTGTGGTTAACATGCACTACCCTTCTAAGAAAAGAGTAGGGTACTTTATGATGGAGGTTGTTGAGATTAGTTGGTGAAAGACTCTGCCTGTGCTCCCAGTGGCCTTATAAACTCCAGAGAAAGATCAGAACTCAGTTTAACAGTTATCTTTCAAGAGAGCAAGGATTTCTTGTTTTATTTACTCCTCTTGAAGGTGTAACAATATAGCATGGCATTAGCTTCCTGCAGTTATAGAAGCCTTTGATTGCCATTAATAGTTGATCCTTGGAAACAAGCACACTGCTGTTATGATTAATGAATTAATTTAAAATGTTTATGATTGATGATGTATTTATGTGGCAATTACTACATATACAACTGCTTATCATATGATTCTCTCTAGGATACTGCTGAAAGAAAGATTCAAGCAATTTAGACAAAAGCATACATACCAATTATTTTTTTTTCTCCCTGTTAAATGTTTCAGTAAAGAAAATAAAAGTACAGTAGGGTGAGTAATGCAATTGCCGGTTGGCACATGTGGCCTGATTTCCAGGCTAGCCTCAAATTGGCCTCCCTTTTTGCAGTTGCAAAATTACAGGTGCAAATACCCATGGGTGCAATTAGTCTCTCTCAGATGCTTAGGTATCTCATATGTGGGTGCAATTAGATAATTAGGTGTCTAAGCACTATTAATTGCAGCTGAAAACATTTTTAGGAAGAAGATTTTGAATGAAAAAATGACAGAATTTCCTTTAAGAATTTTGCCCATATGTTGCCCTGGCTGTTGAATGGATGCTGATAGTTTCCCACCCAGCATTGCAAAGTCATCTGTGAAATCAACTCTGTTAAGGTCATTCCTATGCACATCCTTATGAGTAACTTTGCTGAAGTGAGCGCTCTTATACTGTGTATGCAAGATACAAATGGTGTTTTAATGACATTATTTAATTGGCCCAATAAGTATCACCCAAAAGTATTATCTCACCTAGCAGCAATGTGCACTATGCTAACTGAGATGCAAGGCTGGTTGAGACTGGGTGGGGGTGAGAGCTGATCTCTGAACTTTGTGAGGGAAGTGAGTGTGCTCAAAGGTGGATAGGCTATATAAGGTATTGGAAAAATAATTGTAAAACCAAAACATGACCAAATGCCCTAATCATGGTTACTCAATTCTGCCAGTAGAGGCAGGTTTAGCCAAGTTTAAGATTGTTTTAAATCCTTGATTGTTTATTATTATCCCATGGTATGTTTGGATTTTCTCACTGGTTAAATTTTCTCACTGGATAAATACAACTTGCTTGCAACAGTTTTTACCATAAAGGCTAGGGACAGACATTACACATAAAGTGGTTTAAGTGATCAGAAACTGGTTTAAACCTGTAACAGAACAGATGTTCAGTGCACAAAAATGGCTGAAACTGGTTTGAGATAAACCTGGTTGAATGTAGTATCAGACTTAACTGATTTGGGCCAAACTGGTTTATGCAATGTCTGTTCCAAACCCCTTCCTGGTTTAAGCTTAATCAAAGTCCCCCAGCATCCTGGCATGCTCTATGGGCTGGTCTGTGCTCTCTGCTCCAGACAGCTGGGCTGGCCCCTCCCCTCTACTCCCTGGCTGCAGTTCTGGCAGAGACTGCACATACAGTGGGGTCTACCTGGCTTCCTCCTGCTCCCGTCTCCCCCTCACCACTCCCTGTTGAAGCAGGGCTTCCTCCCTCCACTCTGCCTTACACAGACACCTCACAGCATTAAGCAGCAGACCACATGCTGGCTACAGTCCGTGCTATGGGAAATGGGACAGACAGGACAGTGTCGACTTAGGGCTTTTTGTAGCTAATGAATAGGTAATGTCCCTCTTTTCCTTCCTTGGAAAAGCTGTTTAAGAAGAGCTTGAACTAATAGAGAGAGGCTGTTGTTTTCTTAATGAGTTGATAAACACTGAGTTTGGGGTAATAAAAACTGTGTTAGCAGCTCCCTGCCGGGCTGCTCAGGAGTGGGGTGGGGGTCTCATAAATCAGAGCATCCTGCCAGGACCTGGCCATACCTCACTCAGCTCAGCTTGGTGGAAGGGAAGGGTTGGCTGCTCTAGCACTCCCCGGCTTCTAGCCTGAGCCACTGAAGGCATGTGCCTGCATTTTTTCAGTTCAAGGGAGATGTCTGTGTGGTTACAAACAGGTTTAGCCTAGCCAGGTTAGACAAACCTGCAAAGATTGAATCAATTCAAGTTCCGGCTTTTTGAATGTCTGTCCCTAGCCCAGGTGCCTATTTGTAGTCTCATCCGTGACTTTTCCTATGCATGTAGTATTTAATGCTACTTAAAACTGACTTCCACTTTCCACTATGACCCCATTTTCAGGGACAAAGAAATCTGGACATCAGGGATCAGGCAGTACAACATATGGAGTACAAGGGCTGTGACTGTCTGGGCAGGTAATAGATTTGGGTCTTTGAAATGCAGTAAACTAGGGAATAAGGGAGGGAATGACATTAGATGAGTAATCATCTGGGGAGATTGGGATTAGGAGTTATTGAGAAAAGATAGTGTGTAGGTAGATGTGGCCTTGATTGAAGACCTTGAACAGGGGTGGGATACCTGGAGCAACTAAGAAAGGAGAATGGGACTCAGATAAGGAGCCAACTATAGGACTGGGATAGGGCATATTCACAGAAAGATCGGAGGGAACACATCAGAAAGGTTGGGGAAAATGAGCAAAAATGCTGTTCCTCACAAGAACACATTCTTCTTTAAATCCTAGAGTGGATCCCAAAGCCCTGAATTTTACCCTTCCTCCACTGTAAGCATTTATCTGTAAATCACTGATTGAGATTATCATTCCCTGCTAGTACCAGGCCATGTGGAATACAGTCACTTATTATATCAATTAGTTATTGTGCTAACTCAAAGGGCAGAGTCTGTAAGGTGGATCCAAGTGTCTAGGTTGATCAGGCTGAGTGTACCTCAGTTTCTGATCATAAAAAGAACAACAGTATTTCCAACTCATATTTGGCATTAATATTTGAATGAATCTTGATTTTTTTTGAAAGGGAGGGTGAGAGTGATTGGTATATCGTTGTTTTGTAAATTTTAGAAAGATTTCAAAATTGAAAAGGCCCTCCATGTTTATTTTGGGTTCATGATAGTGTTAATTAAAACACAAGTATTAGCAGATTTTAACATTCTTAGCATGCTTTGAAGATTGATTAATCTACTACTTACTACTTAGCTGGCACAATGGAATCATTTTCAACATCATTACCTTGTCCCTTGAACAAGTCAAGCTCAAACCCATGGGATTTAGCAACACTTTGTAAAATAAACATTACCAAACACATCTGACTTTCTGAAGGACAAAATTCTATAATAATCAAAGCATCTGAATGTACTAAGCTGTAAGGTAATGTAAGCCATGCAAAGGGACTATAGGAGAGCAGGGTTAGCAGAATTATCA
>NW_005842045.1:1504343-1505832 GCF_000455745.1 Alligator sinensis
AGGAAATAATAAAATGACTGTCAGATTAGAAAAAAAACAAGTGAAATTAAAGCATAGATAGTCAATAGGAGCATGACACATCACAGCAAGGGTAATATATCAGCCAGAAAATTAAATCTGGGGTAGAAATTTCAAAAGCACTCAAGTCATTTTTTTTAAAGGGACATAAGCTTCTAATTCATTTATGGTAGATCTATAAAGGGATTTAGACACTAAAACAGCTGAGAGATTTTCATAGTGTAATTTCAAATGTGTTAAGGCATCTACCTGCATCTTCTGGTACTTTAATCTTTTTTAAAGTATGATCCTGAAATATTTTTCTAATATTTTATTTGTGTTTCTTCAGTCCAGAAGGACAGTAGAAAAAATGTGAATGCAGTTTCTAACCTTCTACATGCAGGCATCACAACGGAGCAAGATGATGGTTCTTATGATAGTAGTAGAACTACTTCAAGAATATTACATTTACTCCCAGTCAGTGAAACATCCAAAAAAAATTAACATACATACATTCACGTTTATTTACAAATGGGGATAAAGAACTAGACCCAGATTTTCAGAATCTGACTCTTTATTGCTGGTGAAACTTGCATTTTTAATTACTGACAGGCAAAGCAGGTAACTCAGGCATCTAAATATTGGACTTAAGGGGCACAGTGGAAATTGTATTATTTGGTTCCAGCAGTTATTATCACGCCAAGAAAAAAAAAGGACAAGCACAAAAAACAAAGGCCCAAATAAGCTTGTTCTGGGGTTGAGGGAAGAGTCTTATCATGAGAAAAATCCAGACCAAGATCCCAGATCCAAATGGTTCTTGACATTCACTGAATAATTTTAGAACTGGATCCCTAATATAGTTCTATTATACATACCCTGGTTTCTTTTGTCAAGAACTGTCCACAACTGAAAATATAGATCTATAAACAATAGTCCAAACTGTGCAATTTGCTCTGTGCATCTAAGGCATAATTCTCATTATAATAATCCTACTATATAATTTTTAAAAGATATCAATAATATAACTAAAAGTAAATGTAAAGGTGTTCAGATGCCCAAAGATGCAGATGGCTGCTGTTGGAGATTTACAGAACTGTCTAGGGGCTGAAGGGAAATGTAGTGACAGCAATCCTGTTTGTTTCAACACACAACTTTTAGGCTCCTGGCCCCCAGAATAGAGTTCAGAACCTTGAGATGAGTGCCTCGCTGTGGGATTCACAAAAGCCAGGATATGACTTCGAGCTGCCTAGAGACAGTGCTAAGACATTATTGTCTGAAAAGTAAACTTGGAGATGACATTAAGCTGGGGTCTACCATGCACTTTAGAGGCAAGGCAGAAGATTCAGGCTGACATTGACAAAAGTGGAAAAACTGACTGAATTAAAAAGGATGAAATTTACTAAAGACAAATGCAAAGTGCCACACTTAGGAAAGAACAGTCCAGTGAACACATACAACATTGGGGAAAATTAGATACATTGCAATCCTGCTG
>NW_005842045.1:1505863-1507386 GCF_000455745.1 Alligator sinensis
GAAGTTATAGGGGATCACAAATTTAGTATTAAAGCTAATAAGCTAACAGAAGTTCAGCATCAAAGTCAGAGGAATGATTCTTCTACTTGATCCAGCAGTGGTGAAGTTCCACCTAGAACACGGTGCCCACTTTCAGGACTCTACATCAAGAAGATAAAGAAGTTTATGGGCATATAGAAAAAGTCCAGAAGAAAACAACAAAAATGATTAGTAGTCTATAAAATATGGGATAACATCATTTAGAGAAGAAAAGATTGAGAAAGGTTTGATAGGAGTATTCAAGTACTAAAAGGATTTTATAAAATGAGCTCCTATCAATCTATGTCCGCAAGCACAGTATGGGTTTAAATTGCAGCAAGGGATACCTGTAGTTTACATATGAAAAAGAACTTACCTAGATAGTGGAGATATGGGGGTACCTGGGTAGGTATGCAGGAGCAGGTGCAGCAGGCACAGCACCACATAGCCCAACTGGGCTGCAGGGCATGGTGGAGCCCACTTTCCTCCCTCCCCTATCAATATCAGTCACAGGTATTTGCATCCCGGTCTGTTCCCTGGTACTGTGCCCGCACACTCACCCAGGGACCCACTGGGCTGCAGAGCATGGTGGAGCACCCCTCCCTCCCCTCCCCTCCCCTCCACCATCAGCAGCAGCCACTGTGCTGACTTAGCTCTGTGAGAGCCTGGGGCAGGGCTGGCTGGGCACTTGGCCAGAGCAGCCAAGCACAGGGCAAGTGCTAGTGAAGCTCCCTGTTAGAGGGGGCTAGCAGGGGCCTGAAAAGGAGCCTGGGGTGTTGGCAGACAAGAACCTAATGTGAATTGATAGGGGATCTGGTATGGAAGTTCAAGCATCAGTCTAACCTAAATCAATTAAGTTTGAGTGCACCTTGATCCAGGTCTATCTTAGACCTGGCTCTGCCATTTTTAAACCAGTCTATTTGCACCCAAGTTCTGTTCTGTTACAGGAATAGATTAGCTTCTGATAATCTCATTTCCTTCTACGACCAGGTGACCTATCACCTGGACAAGGGAGAAGAGATTGATGTCATATATCTTGACTTCAAAAAAGCCTTCGATCTGGTGTCCCATGATCGCCTCTTGGAGAAACTGGCCAATTGTCGCCTTGGGTCCTCCACGATCCGCTGGCTGGAAAATTGGCTCCGGGGTCGGACCCAGAGGGTAGTAATCGATGGAAGTCACTCATCGTGGTGTCCTGTGACCAGTGGGGTCCCCCAAGGCTCTGTCCTTGGACCCATACTGTTCAACATCTTCATTAATGATGTGGACACGGGAGTCAGAAGCAGACTGGCCAAGTTCGCCGATGACACCAAACTTTGGGGCAAAGCATCCACACCAGAAGACAGGCAGGTGATCCAGGCTGACCTGGACAGGCTCAGCAAGTGAGCGGACGAGAATCTGATGGTGTTCAACGCCGATAAATGCAAGGTTCTCCACCTTGGGAAAAAAAACCCGCAGCATCCTTATAGGCTCGGCAGTGCTATGTTGGCTAGCACTATGCAAGA
>NW_005842045.1:1507783-1515057 GCF_000455745.1 Alligator sinensis
GCCTTCATTGAACACCTTCAAGATGAAACTGGATGCTTATCTTGCTGGGATCCTATGACCCCAGCTGACTTCCTGCCCTTTGGGTGGGGGGCTGGACTCGATGATCTTCCGAGGTCCCTTCCAGCCCTGATGTCTATGAAATCTATGAAATCTATGAAATACCCATAAAACTGCAATGTCTATACTTAACTCTAGCTTCTAGTCCATGCATCAAAGCATTTTTATCTATTTAACATGAAATATCCATTAGATAAAAACTATAGTAAGTACCTATATCACTGAATGGAACCTGGTACTCCCTCATGCATATGTAAGTGCCCAAAAGCACTAATCTACAGAGTCATGCTCATGCTTATTTCTTGTCTTTGCCCTTTTTCTGTAATGTTTATGGTAAGAGTGGGGGGGAGTGGGGACCTTTAACAGAATGGGTGACAAGTGTCCTGTTAACCCAGAACAACCTGAAACCAGATCACAAGGACTACAGAGCTGCATTCTATCTGCATTAAGGCAGACAAGGGATGCTCAAATCAGCATCAGATAAATGGCAACAAGCCTACCTCTCCAAGTCCTCAGTTAAAAAATGGCTGCTACTATTGCATTTTATATGGAGCCTGATGTATTAGGCATGCTTTGTGAGCACCTAAAGCATCCTTAAGGGAATGATAGGCAGAAGACCATCTAGTAAACGGATTGGGCTTAAATGACGGTTAGACAATGAGCTTTTGGGTATAGTCAAAACTGAGGTGTTTCTGGGCAAGCCCAGAAACAACTTTAAGGTTGAAAATTGTGAAACCAGCAGGTTTAGATGCCTCCAGGGTAAGCTAGCAGCTGAGTAAGAGTCTTTCTGGATCACTGTTGTGGATTTATATGTCTTAGCTCTATTTAACTCCAGTTTAAGCACCTACCTTCTTTATTTTTCTTCTTAATTTGGCCCTAGGTACCTAATTACCATTTGATTTAGTGTCTAATTGATTATTCAGAAATGCTTATCTGTATCTTTAGGCACAAAAAATCCTTTTTAAAATCTAGTCCTTTTATCAATAGTTCATTACATGATTTAATGACTGCTATCTGTATGGTGGGTTTTCAAGGAATGTAACTGTGTATGTGCATATGCCAACGCTTCATCGAAATCTGTACATTATAAATATAAGAAGTTTCACACATTTTTGTGAAAGGAATGCAGAATTGGGTCCAGCTAAAAACAAGTTATGTAAAGTATGCATTCTGTACAGTTTTATTATGACTCTTTGTAAGAGTGTAGTCTGCCCTTTAAGAGCAAGGGGTTTGAAGCAAGCCAGGTGAGGTCTGAGGCATAGCCCCTTCAAGAACAGGGAGAGATGAGAAAAAAAGATGCTACTTCAAGGGCAAATGTAACTGTTTACATTGTAACTGTTTACAAACTGTACAGATTCTGACTATAGTGTTTAAACCTTCCTGGACTGAGTAGAGACAGGTCAGAAACCAAGACTTATATGCACCAAGAGGAAAGTGGTTTATTCTGTGTGCAAATGCAACATGCCTAAAGAATGATCTTTCATGTCTTTAAAACAGGGGTAGATTAGTCTGATCTCTGATTAAATATAAGATTGCATCATATGACTTTTTTTCCTGTTTCTTGTCTATTAAAATACTGAAAGCGATCTAACTAAACAAATATGCATATATTCAGCAGACTGCATTTTTGTCTCTAAATGGTTTGACAACTGACATAAGATTTAATATCCCAATTCGGTTGTGCAGTTCTCTGTAAATCTCACTTAGTCTAGCAAATAGACCATAGTTGTGTTGTAATAGTTGTTTAGTACTGCAGGTTTGCTTTTGTTTTGTTTTAAAAAAAGCACATACAAAATCTGCTTTCCTGAACTGGAGCCACGCAAAGGATCTATCCTTCACACTTTAATCTTGTGAGCATTAGGTCGCTATTACCTAAAACTTGGGGGGGGGGGGGGGGGGAAAGGTTTGTTTGATGGATTTTTTTTCTATGCTATGAATATCCCTATAATCTATTTATCTAGTGTTCTGGCTACAGTGCTGCTCTTTCTCTGCATTAAACACACTTAATCTTGTACCTGTTTTTGTTAGATGTATTGGCCCATCTAACTGATTTCCTGCATCTGTAGCAGCACTAAAGCTGGATTAACTGGCCACTTGAGGATTTCTCTAGACAAAGGGAAATCACAATTGGCTTAGAATAGATTCTACACAACTCCTGGGCACAGGAGCTATGACATAAGGAAATGAGGACACAGCCAACATGTCCTTGGGAACCACCAATCCCCAGTTATTAGAACAGTCTGTACAGACAGGGTCAACTAGTTTAAAACACATTCCAGATGTGAGGACATGACGATAGCATTGCAAACACCCATCCTACAATGTACCAGGCATAGATTGGGATGTGAGCCAATTTTTAGATTTCATTTGTTTCCCCTGAGATTCTCTCCTCTTCAGTTTAATTGTTCTACTACACAAATGCGTCATTTTATTTTTGTGTTTATTAAACAAAAGAGCAAAGAAAACATGACTCTGGAGATGTTTAAGGACAATATCAGCTATCCAAAGCAGAATGGAGTAAATATAGGTGATCAGATGCGCGATTGCTAAAAGGAATCAACCTTTTTTGTCTGAACAAATACAATACTAAACATATCTTGTGTTTCTTCCAAGTGCTTGTGGTAATATTTTTTTGCCAAGACACAAGAAAATACTCAAGTATTCTATTTGGCAGATTTCCTTTCTGATTAGTTCATAACTGGCATTGTAGGAAGGCAACCTTTAATAGATTAGGGCAGACAAACACTTTAATTATACTTGGGAAGACATAAATTTCAAGATGTCTAGATCAGAGAATCCTTTGGTATCTCAAGTTCTTGAATAAGAAACTTCTATGTGCTATGCCAGTTCAGTGACTTCTTACTGGCAAGGACATTTTGCTATTCTTTCCAGTGTTTAGCACACATACAATAATGAAATTCCACTCTTCATAATTCTGGATCTGAACCAGTGAGTACATTCAGAAGTACTGAATCACATTTATCCTTTTTCTCCTTCATACTTTCAAATTCTAAATGGTATCTTAGTTTGCAAATTCAAATATGAAATCAGTTTCTAATCATTGGGATATGCAACCCATCAGATCAAATAGTTTTGATTTCTCACTCATGAAGCACTACATCTATTGAGTTGTAGAGTGTCTGGCATTTCTTACATTCTTAAAAATCCTCTCTCCTACTGGGTCAAACCACAGGTCATCTCGCATAGGATCCTTTCTCTCAGGGTATGGAGAGGGGTTCATTTGAAATGCTAAGACTTTCTGGGAAAATCCTCAACAACGCACACATATGGTGTGATGTGCACATGCATTCAAGAATCCTGAGTACTGCAAAGCAGGGGAGAACTGCTAGTGCCACAGCCAAAGTGCCAACGTGTTTTGTGGAGGTGCCGAGGACAGGCAAATGCAGAGAAAAGTGCCACCTGGAAACCTGCCCATGTAAGGACTCCCTCCTGTGTACTCCAAGCTGGAAGTGCAGAGTCATAGCTCCCCTGCTCAGTTTACACTCCCAAAGGCTCATCAGTTACACTCCCAGCTTGGAATGGATCCCTGCCATCTGTGTACCAGTAGCTCCTAAACCAGCAGCATGAATAGGTCATGTGCATGCTGTACACCTACCAGCAGGACTCAGTATTATAGCACTGATAGCGATTATAGTCTTCAAGTCAAGAGACATGTTTGCATACCACTTAGAGATGGATGACCTATTTGAAATGGATAGCCAATGCTAGTAAAATCTGGGTGTTATTCAAAAACAAATGTTAATGTTTCTGAATTTGATGCATTTTTGTAACAATTGCCCTTTATGATAAATAATTGCTAACTTCACCCATTGTTTTTCATGTTTCTCATGACTCCTTATTTCTAAACACCACAGTGTCACTTGTGATTGATCACTTAATGTTAGACGGTATTGCCACTTTTTCTTGAAAAAAGTGTGGTTTCATGCCTATGACATGTTACATATTGGAACAAAATTCCATTCATATGTATGTTTCCAAATAGAATGTGATCTGCAACCAAAGCAAACCAACACTTAGCTTTTAATTTGGTAAACAGGAGTTAGGAAAAGAGGTTATCATTCTTTGTCCCATTCCTCTTAAATTTTACATGAATTAAACTTTATAGTATGAATTTGAAAATATTGGTATATGACAAACAAGGATTTGTTTGTTTTTTCTTTAGTAATACCTTTTCTTGGGAGAGATGTGAGGCAACCTTTCAATTGCCCTTCTTTACATCTGGGAAACAAGCAGATACAGCTTGAACTAAATAACAGAGAGAACAATAGCATGTGTGTTACTCCATATGTAAGTCCCCTGGGGTTAAGGTTATGTTTCTTATACAAGCTTGGAAAGAAGATGTTGCTGTATAGTCGGTTCCTTTTTATTCTTTCTGTTGTGAAATGGAAATTCATTGTAAACAGTGAATTTTGGTATGGTCCTATGCCTTAAAACAAAGGGGAAGGCAGGGCATGAGGACAGAACTTGTGTTATGTGTGGGAGGGAGAGCCTACATCATATAAAGACAGGGCTTTGTGGTGTGGATGTCAGGAGTATGGAGGAGCACCAAAGACAGCAATATAAAGGGAAATCCACCCTGTATGTCTAAGGTATGAGTGCATAAATGGCTTTCCATTAAATTGGGCAATAGCACTCTGAGGAGGCTAAGTACTGTGTAGTATGATTTTTTTTTGTTACCTGTAGCTTCTCAACAGTGCTGCTGCTTGATACCCTAAAGTTAGCTTCTGCCTCTTTCAGCTTCCTTCACCTCTTTGTGGCGCTGATCTTTGTCACTGTCCCCTCCTCTGATTTCCCTGAACAGTCTTGGTTATTACCACTTGTATAGTTCTCCTACTACCAAAGAGATACAGGTTTCCCTCAATTTATGTGGGTTTGATTATACAAATTCACTCTTATGAGATAAGTCTTTTCATACCTGAAATTTGTTATATGCGAGGTAAATTTACTGTTATCTGATCGGCATTGTGCACTCCCCCCTCCCCCAGGCAGGTAAGTCTGTGAGTTTGTGAGGGAAGGGGAAAGGGTTGTGAGTGGAGGGGAGGGGTGAGGGGAGGGGAAAGAGCCATGGGGCCATGGCCCCACTCACCGCAGCCCCTGCTGCAGCTGCTCTGGGAGTAGCCGATTCCAGTGACTTGTAGCTGCTGGGCTGTACTGTGCCCCAAACCCCTCAACACAGTGTAGCCCAGTGGCTGTAAGCAGACATAGTCCACCACTCTCAGGGCTGCAGCAGGGGCAGGCAACAGTCTGCAGCAAGACAAGAGCAGGCTGGGGCCAGCAGCCATTGCAGGCTGGGGCCGGCAGTGGCACCAGGCTCTTCCTGGCACTCGGGGTGGGCTGTGGCAATGGGAGGGGGGCTGCTGCCACCCCAAAATTCACTGTAACCCCCCTGCAACCTGCCCTCCCAGCACCGTTGCTGAGTGCCAGGAAGCCCCAGCCTGCAGTGGCCACAGACCCCAGCCTCATCTCATCCCGCTGCAGGCTGCTGCCCACTGGGGTATGTGAAGCAGGCCCTATTCGATTCAGATTCAGCATGAATCAGCGACAGTGATTTGATTCATTGATTTGGATCACTGTCCCTGATTCAATTCAGCCAAATCCAAAGCTGAAGATTTGATGCTGATTCGGAGTATCAGCAATTTGGCCACAGACACAGCTTTAAATGTTTTTTCTACATACCTCAAGACATCATCATGGCTCATGAATTCTGCAATGCTGGGGTAGATGGAGCATCCCACACATGCTCAGTGGGGCACATGCATGGTGGCAAACCCGGAAGTGGACCAGAAGTCACTGAGCCACGGGGGGGGCGGGCTGCACACTCCCTGGTGGGCCCAGAAGTGGACCAGAGGTGCTTCTGGTCCACTTCTGGGTCTGCTGCCAAGCGCGCTGGGGAACCCCTCAAACTGCTGTGGGATGCTCCATCTGTCTTAGCACCACAGCATTCACGAGCTGCCTGCTACCTAGAGGTATGTAGAAAAGAACTTTTAAAGCTCAGTCTATGTCCAAATCTCTGAATCTTTCCAAATCTCTCCAAATCAATTCAGAGGGTTCTGATTCAATTCAGAGTGATTAGAAGGTCCTCTGATTTTATTTGGATTTGTAGAATCAGCCAGCAAGTTGAGCCAAATCTCTGCTGAATTGAATCAGGGACTGAAGCTTCGCACAGCCCTACTGCCTACCCCTGCTGTAGCCCTGGGAGTGGTGTATACCACCTGCTTGCAGCCGCTGGCCTGCACCACACCAGGGGGTTCAAGGCATGGTGCAGCCCAGTGTCTGCAGGCAGCTGGCGTCAGCCACTGCCAGGCCACTGCAACAGGGGCTGCAGTGAGTGGAGAGAAGCAGAGCAGTGGGGTGAGTGGGGCTGCCACCCACCCTGAGCACCACAAAGAGCCTGGTGCCCCCCCTACTGCAACCCTGGGAGCAGCAGACACTGCCTGCTTGCAGCCACTGTACTGCATCATGCCCCTCTTCCCACCCCTTCCCTAGCCCCAGCCTCACTCCCTTCATCCCTCACCGCCATGGAAACACATTCCTATCTGTTTCATTGTAAACTGGTGTAGCCCAGGTAACTTGGGTATATAATCCCCTTCTCCAATTAAAGGGGAGTATATAGCTGGCAGGTGTGCTGTGGGGGAACTGCAGACCTCTCAGTTTCCCTCCATCCCTATAGAACCAGGCCAGGACAGTCAGGGGACTTAACTATATACAAATGTATATTACATTAACTTAGCACAAGGAAAAGAAACATAGATATAAACATATGTACTATATATATATAACTATATATATAAGATATCTAAACAAATAACATAAACAATACCCTCTGGGTAAATGCCATAAAACCTTATACCAATGCTCCAGATACAGGTAAGTCACAGGTAAGTATCTGATCTGAAACAGATAAACTCCAAAATAAATATAGATAGCCAACATATAAACTATAGATAAGTATGGGTGAACAATAAATAAGCCACAAATAAATACAAATAAACAACAGTTGAAATAATAGCAACAGGGGGTCCCAGGAAAGGCCTAGGACTCTACTCATCTACTAATTTACAACGTGAGAGAGCAGAAAATATAAGGCATGACATCACACCACAAGGTGTTAAGGAGCTCCTGGAGGAGCTGGATGGGTACAAGTCAGCAGGCCCGGATAACCTCCATCCGTGGCTGCTGAAAGAATTGGCCCGCGG
>NW_005842045.1:1515700-1516061 GCF_000455745.1 Alligator sinensis
TCCATCCTTCCGGTGGGCAGCAGCCAGAGTCTCCAGGGTGCCCACATCAAGGAAGTCAACCGGCGGCTCCAGAGTTGGTAACTGCTGAAAGAATTGTCCAGTGTCATAGTTGAGCCACTGGCACAGCTGTTTAAGCACTCATGGTGCTCCGGCCAGGTCCCTGAGGACTGGAGAAGGGCCAATGTGGTGCCCATTTTCAAGAAAGGAAGAAGGGATGAGCCAGGTAACTTTAGAGCAGTCAGTCTTACCTCTATTCCTGGGAAAATGCTAGAGAAAATAATCAAAGAACACATTTGTGCAGGCCCAGCAGGGGAAACGATGCTGAGGGGAAACCAGCACGGGTTTGTCACAGGTAGATCCT
>NW_005842045.1:1516514-1520474 GCF_000455745.1 Alligator sinensis
GTGTAAACTAGTTGAGAGTGGATTTAGGTTAGATACTAGGAAAAAAATTTTCACAGTAAGGGTGGCCAGGATCTGGAATGGGCTTCCAAGAGAGGTGGTGCTATCACCTAGCTTGGAGGTCTTCAAGAGGAGGCTAGATAGTCACCTGGCTGGGATCATCTGACCTCGGTCCTCTTTTCTGCCAGGAGCAGGGGGTCAGACATGATGATCCATTGTGGTCCCTTCTGACTCTACAATCTATGAATCTATGAAAAACCCCAAAGATAAACTCAACCCCGAGGGGAAACTCCAATGCCCTTGGGCCTTTCCCAAGCCCTACAAAGAAGCTGGTAACTTTAGGGGGGCCCTCCCAGTGGGACCTCACCTTTCAGGAGCCCTTAACTAACCAGGGGGAATCCCCCTCCCCTGTGGGAATCCTCTTTTCCCTGCAACTCACGGCTTCCATGCCTGGAGGATGGCCCTTGTCCTTTGCGCCAGGCTGCTCTTTCACCTGCAGTGGGCTTTGGTTGGTGGGGGGGTCACTGTCCCCTGGAACAGGGCTCCGCTATGCAGGGCTTCTGGAGCCTCTGGGTTGGACCTGTCTGCTGGCTCAGGTGGGTCGGAGGCCTGGGCTGCCTTGTGCAGCACCAGGCTCAGTCCATTCCTGGACTCTCTGTGCAGCGCCTCCTGCACCAAGCTCCCAACCTCATTCTGGGAGTTGAGGACCTGGTCCTCCCAAGTGCTCCAAAGGTCCTACTCCATGTACTGGCCTGTGCATCGTGTCTCTGGCTGCATGCCAGAGGTTGCAGATCTGAGCTGCCTCACACGGCTCCCAGGGTCTGGATGCAATGTACTGTGCTGCACACCAAGCGCCTAGCTGCTGGAACCATCTGCCATTCCCCACTGATGGAACACTTCAGGGCTGCTTCTGGGCTACTGCTTCACCCTGCTGAGCAGCTCTTCTCAGCTCTTCTAAGCCCTGCTCTTCTCTCTTCTCTGTCCTGGATGTGTTCCCCTCACAGTTTCATAGTTGGTAGGGTCAGAAGAGACCTGAGCAGGTCATTAAGTCTGACCCCCTGCCATGGGCAGGAAAGAATGTGATTATCTAGCCTCCTTTTGAAGACCTCCAGGGTAGGAGTGAGCACAACTTCCCTTGGAAGTTGGTTCCAGATCCTAGCTGCCCTGACTGTGAAGTAGTGCCTCCTGATGTCTAGCCTGAACCTACTCTGTCAACTTACAGCTATTATTCCTAGTTACTCCTGGTAGTGCTCAGGGGAATAGGATCTTTCCCATTCCCTGCTGGTCCCCTTGGTAAGTTTATAGACAGCCATAAGTTTATAGATGGTCATCCTGGGCACGCAGCTCATTTTATGTGCTCCAGGGCTCCGCCTCTGAAGTCTTCCAGACCTGAGTGTTGTAGTCTTCAATCAGGTCTGGGGGAAAAACTCCTTTCCCCTCAGGAAAGGGGCGTGACTTAACTCCTCGTGCTGCCTCCTGATTGGTGGATGAGCTCCACCAATCAAAACAGCAAGATTTCAAGTCTGGAACTCAACCCAAGCTCCAAAAGGCAAGCCTGCTATACTGGGTTCACTTTATGCAAATTCCATTTATGTGCCATTCCCTGGGAAGGCATCTACCGCATAAATTGAGGTAAACCTGTAGACACTTTTCTACTGGGAGCAGAGATAAAAGACAAATGATAATTAAGGATAGTCCCATCATACTTGTGTTTTATCCAGCCTGTGAAGAGCACTGTCTGAGCTGTGTGAAGTCCTTTATTTCTGCCCAGGGGCATCAGATAGCTAAGACCTTAGCTGCAGGTTCCTCCTGCAGAATCTCTGGTTCCTTCCTTCTCTAGTTCAGAAATGGTACAGCAAAGTTAGTCTCCTGTTCTTGCAGAGAAGAATGGTATGTGCTAAGGCAAGGGTCACCTGTCTTTACTTATGCCATTCTTTCTCTAGCTAGGTTATTGCTTTCCCTCCTCCTGTGCAGAAAGACTTCAGATCCCTCTCTGTTTAGGGAGAATTGGGATAGATTCAGTCAAGTATCACTTTCATGAGGCTAACTCTCAGAGCCTTCTGATTAGCATTCCTATTCCTTCCCCCTCCCTCATTCCAGGGTTCATGGAGCCCATAATGCTTTAGCTGTCCTACAGCAGTCTCCATCCTGAGTCCCATCACTGTGTTATATTTTGGGCTGTTGCATAGTTATAGATTCCTTCTAAAATATCAAGAAGTCAGATAAATGTTTCGACACACCAGAGAAACAGTGTGTGTCAGGGGAGGGTTAGGGTGGGATGTTTATTCTTTTTTTTTTTTAATTTTGCAATGTTATATGATTTTGACTATATCACCAAATTGAATACCTAAACAAAGTATGTATTTACAGAAGAATAAAATGAAGTCACTTAAAATGGAGCTTGTTGTAAAGGAGAAAGCTACACTACAAACAACAAGCAGATCAGCTGCTTCTGTTTGTAAGTACTGAGTTGTCTCCTGAAAGGCACCAGCAACAGAAACCAAATTCCAGTGACTGCTATTGTTAATGGCCACTTGTACACATGACGGGAGTTTAGTCCCATAAATTGGAATGGTATGTTTTTAACTGTGATGATTAAAAACCCACCATTTCAATTTAGCACTTCTATCACTGTTACAGTGAGGGGCACAATCTTTTTCTTTTTGTTTTCTGCAGAGCCTGCCTGCATCTTCCATGGCTGGGGAGGGAGCTGCCAGCAGGCCGAGTAGTCTCTGAGCTGTGAGAGGCTGCAGTCCTTCTCTCCATGGTGGAGGAACCCCTTGGGGCCACCTGGGTGGGCTGCTAGAAGGCAGGTGCTGCCCAGGGGTGCTGCCACCATGGAGGGAAGGACCGGCTCTCTAAAGCACAGGGCCTCCAGTCTGTGGGAGAGGCAGGCAGGCAGGCAGGCTCCATGGAAAAAAAAAAGAATCAGGCCCCTCACCTCTTTTTTTAATAGTGGAACCTGCCTGTGTAAACTGCTGCCAGGCCATGCAGCCCTTGAGCTTCAGGGGGACCCAGTCCTTCCCTCCATGGCAGCTGTGCCCCCAGGGCACCAGGTTGGGTGCTAGCTGTGCAGGTGCTGCCCCAGTTCATGGGCAGCACCCACTGGATCCAACCTTTCCCTGAGCCTTCATGGAAAGCAGTGCCTGGCAGGCTTCAGCATGAGGGCTCAGGAAAGAGTTGGATCCAGATGGTGCTACCTGTGAGCTGGGGCAGTACCTGCACAGCTGGCACCACTGCCATGGAGGGAAGGACTGGGCCCCCTTTCCCAGCTCAGGGGCTGCACAGCCCAGACAGCTTTTGTGGACAGGCTCTGTTGAGGGGGAAAAAAAGCAGCAAAGGGCCTTATCTACCTCCCCTCCCACCCCCACAGACCCTGCCTGCCTCTCCTGCACATGGGGAGTGAGCTGTCAGTGGGCCCTGAGCTGCAAGGGGCCCCAGACCTTCCCTCTGCAGCGGCAGCACCCCCAGGCAGGCAATTAGCAGGTGGCTGCTGTTACCAAATTTGCCCATTACTTTGGGGTGTGCTCATTTATTAGGGATAGTTTCTAGGATCTTGGTGATTCTGTCAACGTGCTGCTTGTGTTACTATACGGAGCTGTATCTCTCCCTTCTGCAACCCTCACCCCCAATGGAGCTATCTTGCAGGACTCAATCTCAATGGGACTGGGTTCCTCCAGTCACCAAATCAGTCATACACACAAACACACACATATTAACGTGACACGCCTGACCTGGCCTGGCTGATCAGCATGGACAGGCTGACACCCTCATATGCCAAGAATCAGTTCAGAAGAGCAACAATAAAATGCAGTCAGACACAAGCACACAGGTAAACAGAATCCCTCTGAATCCGGCTGGGTGTCCAGCTGACACCCTCATGGGCCAGCATTCAGTTCATAAGGGCACGTCTGAGTCAAACTGGGTCAATCAGCCTGTACAAGCTGATCCCCTTATGTGTTT
>NW_005842045.1:1521201-1532185 GCF_000455745.1 Alligator sinensis
CAATTATTGGGGTGCTCATAACCTTTTGTGGAGAGGACTCCCACCAGTCGTCTCGGGAAAAGTATGACAACACCTGTGATTAGGGCTCCAACGGGCTGGACGCTGTGACGAACGCTTAACCATTGTTCAAATGTTGCCCATACCCCTCTGACTCAGTCTCTTGCCTCAGGATTCCCTAACCTGGAAACCGAGTTTTAGTCAATCAAGTTTAAATAGGCCTCCCATAGTGGGACCAGGGAATGTACAGCCCAAGATGCCTATTAAACTTAGAGCTGTGTGTGTGTGTCTGGGGGGGGGAAGTCCTTAGTAAATCCAGATTAGAACTGGTCTGATAAATGTTGAGCTGGGTGTGTGTGAACATGGGTTGATTAACATTTGAAGCACAGATTCCCCATCATGCAGTGCTACCCTGCTTCTCTGGTCCCAGAATTCACTGCAGTCTCTGCTTCAGGCTTTCTGTTCTCCATCTCTCATGTAAATGAATGGTCATCTGGTTCCATCTCAGATGCAAATGAGACCTAGGGCAGTTGGTTCACTCGTTACCCTTATCTTCAGGGTCTTAGGTGCGTCTCTCGCTGCATCTTAATCAGTTTCGTTTACGTAGAGGGGGGGGGGTGAGTCCTTTGTGAGTCAGACAGACTGCATCCTGTGCCAGGGTTGCCCAAGAACACACAGCTGAGACGTAACAGTGCTGCCCCAGCTTCCAGGCAGTACTCAGCCCAGTCCAACTGTTCCCTGAGTCCAAGTTGGGGCAGCACCTGCCTGGGCAGTGCCAGAGGGCACCGCCACTGCGGAAGGAAGGAGCAGCTCTGCAGCTCAGGGGCCATTTGGGCCACTGAAAGCTTGCCCCCAGGCCATGGGAGATGTGGGCAGTCTCAACGGGGAAAAAAAAAAAGGATCAGGCTTCTCACTACTTCTGCCTTAAGACCACCTCTTCCGTGGGGGTGGGCAGGGGCAGGGCAAGCTGTCAAAGTCTGGAACATTACAAATAGCTAAGCTGCAAACTAAGCTAACTGCAGGAATGGTTTAGTTTGCTACTAGCAAACTCATTTAAATCATAAAAATATCCCTGCATGTGTACAGTGTGATACAATTAAACCACAAAAATGGGCATTTTTTGTCACATGCACCCAACATTCCTGAAATGTTGTATCAGCCATGACTTAAGTCTTCCCCAAGTATAGCTTTAGAAAACAGAGTTGTTCTTTTCACTCACCCTGGGTTTTTTTCTGTTTATTTTTTCAATAGATCTATTATTCTGGTGCTAGTGACAGTGTGCTTTTTTTCTAGTATTGTTTAGCTTTTAGGTGCAAATGACTATTGACTAAGCATGCAGATTAAGTTTCCGCATATCCTAGATTCTTTAAGACATTACAGGAAATTTGGGAAGTTTAAAAAAAATGTGCATCACAAAGTAGCAACTAAACTGGGATGACATGCTGAATTCTTAGTATTTCTAGAAAGAAGAAAATGGGAACATCCTAATGAAAATCCTAAACAGTTTATGTTACCCAGTTAGATATGAACCTATCACTGAAGTTCTTATACCAAGGAAGTTGAAAGTACACCTTTCAAATGAGCAAGTTGACTACAAATTCTATAAATACTTTGAAAAAAAATCCAGCTCATATTATCCCTTCATGCAAAGTGATTGAAAGAGTTAGTATAGACTCACAAGTCCAGTTATTCAGAGCGTGAATGAAAATGCAGAGGCTTTCTGGAAAGTGGCATGTGTCTTTATGGTAAATGAAACAGACTTCAAACAAAGAGCAAAATGGTTGTATGCCTGTAATACATGGATGATGACACAAACATTCAGTAAGAGTGCATTGAATTTTACAATTACAGCCTGTACATCAGAGGTAATTGTACATGTGATTAAAAACATTATGGTATCTAAATCTGAGTCAACAGCTGTCACAGGTGCTGCTCTGACAGTCAGGCTCAGTAGCAGACGCTTCAGCAGGAGTTACTATAAGCCTATTTCTGCACTTGTTGTTATGGACACGCTTTCCATTTGGCATGACGGGATACTAATACAAATACTGACTAGCTAGGTGAAGATATTCTTGAAACTGGTGGAGATTTGTTTGTTCTGGGATTTTTTTCTTTGATTTCATAATCAAATCCACAAGTAAAATGCTGCATTTCAAAACTTAGATGAAGTGGTAGGTATATCAGGCCTGTATATTCTCTTCCCCCTAGAAGCACTGGCTTCTATTTTTGGGAATTGTTTTTTGCTTTATGAAATCTGAAGGTCATAAAGGATAAAGGAAGGGTACTAAAATAATGTCCCAGTCTAGCTAAGGTTAGAGAGCAGAGGAGAGAAAGATGCAGGTTGAATGCCTATATGCTTCCTCTACCAGAAAAATTTCTGCTGCTGGAAATTTCAGAGAAATTTGCCTAAGAACCGATTTCAGTGGGTGCCCCCTAACTGACTAAAAACAAACACCTGTTGAGGCCAAGGTGACTGCACCTCTTCTGTCTCTACAGACTGATCCTCTCACCTGCATTGCGCTCCATTACTCAAGTCCCTGATACTGAAAAGATTTATACTGTTGAGTAATTCTATGGATGTGGGTAGCAAAAGTGATGCTAGGTGAACACAAATGGATTGCAAAAATGTCACTCCTTCAAACTGTTGGTAAACAAGTACCAGAACATAAAGTTGCTTTCCAAAATAATTTAGTTTTAAGTTATAAGAACGTAAGAAGTGTTGTACTGAGTCAGAATAATGGTCCACCTAGCCCAGTATCCTGGTCTCCAATAGTGACAGACGTGGATGCTATGCAAGGACAGCACTGAACCGATTTCTCTAGAATGATTTGTCCCCTATTCAATACCTTCCCTCACATCCACCATTCATTGGTTTAGATATGCAAGAGGAAACATAGCCAACCATTCTGTTTAATAGTCATTACTAGATCTATCATCCATAAATTTGTCTATGCCCTTTCTGGACCTGGCAATGCTATCTGCGTCCACCATCTGAAGTAATAAATTCCACAAGTTAACCACATTTTGCATAAAAAGATACTCTCTCTTGTTTTAAACCTGTTGCCTACTAACTGATTTCAGTGGGTGCCCCCTAATTCTGGTATTCTGGGACCTGGTGAACAACCATTCCCTATTCATTTAGTCCCATACCTTTCATGATTTTATAGACTTCTATCATATTCCATTCTACCCCCCACGTTCCCAGTTTTCTTCTCTACAAACTGAGCAGTCCTATTCTTTCTAGTCTTTCCTGGTATGGCAACTGCTCCAGGCTCCTGATCATTTTGGTTGTTCTTCTCTATACTTTTTCTAATTCTGCTACGTCTTTTTTGAGATGTGGAGAGCAAAACTGCACACAGCATGCAAGATGAGGGTGCACCATGGTTTTGTATAATGGCATGATGTTCTCAGTTTTGTTTTCAATTCATTTCTCAATGATGTCTCACATTGTTTTAGCTTTTTTGATAACCACTGTACACTAAGCTGATATTGTTAAAGAACTCTCTGCAGTATCTCCAAGGTCTCTTTCCTGAGGCATAACAGCTAGTTCAGCACCTAGCATTATATAGTATAGTTGAGGGGATTCCCTTCCCCCCATCCACCAGCTTCATTACCTTGCATTTGTTGAAACTGAGATTCATCTGCCATCTTTTTGCTGACTCACTGTTTAGTGAGCTCTTTCTGTAGCTTCTCTCCACCAGCTTGGGACTTGACTGCCCTGAATAATTTGTTATCATCTGCAAATTGGAAATTTCACTGTGCACCCTCAGTTCCAGATAGTTAATGAAAATGCTAAACAAAATAGAGCCCAGCCCTATACGTTATAATCTAATAATATTTGGGTATGGCCAACCAACTAAGCAGTGTCTGAAATACCTAGTTTTGCACCTAATGACAACTTGATCTCAATACTAGAATTAATTTAATATAGCGTTAATAGGCATTATATAGCAAAGAAAATCTGTCAGCAAAATGGAAATTAATTCATCAGATCCTTTAGATATGGTCTTCAGAAAAAAGTTATTTCAGAATAAACAAAATTAAAACAGTAATAATAATAAAAACTCTTTGACTACTAGTAGTGAAATTCAGCTGTGAGTGCCTACAGGTTGGACTTTAAAAACCTGACCTAAAAAAGAAAATATTCCTAAGGTTAACAGACTTTTATATGTACTGGAAATAAAAAGACAGAAGATGAGTCTATTATTAAGTATCCAACTGTGTGAATATGATGCCAAGCAAATCTTTCCCTTTATTCTTACAGAGATCCAATTTATGAAGCTTTTTTATGATCTAAAGCACACATTTGGCAGAAATTGCACATTATTCTGCATTGCAAAACTGAAAGATAGCACATTTCACATAGTAAACAGATTCCAGTGTTTTCCAATTTTCCTGCTAGACCATTAAACAAGTATGTGAAACTTGTCCACTTTAGTTCCTAGGGAATATTTTGTTCTAGCTTTAGTTCATGCAAGCTTTAACTTCCTCTTCTGAGTTTCTGCTTTTTCTGCTCAAAAGATGTAAAATATGTCATATCATTTTTTTGTGCCAGTGAGTTATGATATCATAACTCAACTGAGGCCTGTAACTTAGTTCAGGTTTGCCAAAAGGTTTAGAAAACTTAGTGAACTTCAGCTTTGGTTTGAGTTGCTAATGCTATTAGAAACAAAGTAAAATTTGCTATACAATCTCTATCTAATACAGTTGTCATAATATTACTACTCGGATCCTGCTAAAGCACCTGAACATGAAAAGTTACTTGAATTTGAAATTAGTTGTGTATACAAAATTAACTTGTGATATAAATGCTTGCAAAGTTAGTTCCCAACTGCCTACTTCCTTAAGCTGTTTCATTGTCAAAAAATGTTTATAGCTAATATTCTTTTAACAATAAAACACCATCTTCTGTTATGTTACCATCTTCTGTTATGTTAGAAGAATATTAGCTATAATATTTAATATATTTGTCAATTTTTTCTGGCAAATGAACAATATTCAATAACTTGGCAAAACATATCCTAATGGGACAGCATTACAGAATTTCAGTAGAAAATTGTCAAGGCAATTTGAGAGGTGCCTAGGCAAGAGAGCACAGTGCCTGATAAAAGATGTATCTCCTTCATTTGTTCCCAGGTACATAATGGGGGGCAGGAAGATGTCTTGACTGTTGTAAATGAAGAAGAGCGTGCTATGAACCTAGCATGAGTACTTTGCTCAGGGTTTCTGGGTTAAAGATTCTGGCAGAGGTTAGGATCTGTTCACTATCATGTTTGGGGAGGATAGATCATCATAACACAGATTGAGGGCCTTGTCACACATTAATTTTGAGTAGTTCCTGGAGCCTTTAACCACTGGATTGTCTACACTTTAACACCTTTAAATGGCTTGAAATATTTGTTATTCAACTCCAAGTTGAAACACTTCAGGGCAGGATTATCTCTTGATCTGCATAACCTAACTCCTGTTCCATTAAGGTGTGGCCACTACTTATAGATGTGTCTCTCAAATTGAAGGTGTGACTGCTCCAAACTCCAAGCTAGCACTAAGCCGATCAACATGTGTGAAACACACAGTGTAACATGAAATAAGGCCCTGATAGACTGGAATCAGAATAGCTGAAGAAAGAGGCAGTGTGTTTTGTTAAGATCCTTTTGTTACTGAAACTAAATCTTTGATCACCACTACAATCTTTGATCAACACTTCAAGGTGGTTTATTTTACTGAACTCTTGCAAAAGTCTCAGCTTCATTTTATTTTGGATCTGTGTTATCTTACAAAAAAGGAGATTTCAGTTTAGCTGGAGGCCTAAACCACTTTCATCCTATGACAGCAGACCCATTACAATAGGAGTAGGGCTTAAGGGGGTGGGGGGGGGGAACCACCAAAAATAATACACAACCACAGATTGTTTGGCAAGAGTATAATAATTTCAGTCATGTACATGGACACTTCTGTTTTTCAGTATTTGATAGCTGAAGATGAGAGTTAAGGAACAAAGGCTTTTCTGCAAAATTAGAGGAGAGGGAAAAAGAAAAAAAGGAATGTTCAGTAATTTGGAACAAATGAATTTATTGGCTTTTCTATGTTTTCAAGCAAGTACTAGGAGAAACTTATTTCCATTTCTCTTTTTCTTGAGCCAGCATCATTTTACATTGCATTAAAGAAGCATAAAGCAAGAACAGTGTTTTTCCTAATCATTCATTTCTCCTAAAAAAGGTATTTAGTTAATGAGGAAAAGAAAGACAGAATAAGTCAATGAATAGAGCAATAGAAATCAGAAGGTTGCATAAAGCACAATTAAAACAGTATGGCATTTTTCATTCTGAAGTCTAAAAGGCAGTGGTCAGGCTGAGTAAGAATCAAAACAACTCCAAGGTTGACCCACGTAAAAATATTAAATTGGTCTTATTAATTTGCACCTTACAGCAACACAATGCAACCAGATTAGTTATCGGAGTGCTAAGATTTGCAGAGCCTCAAATCAGATTCACACAATGTACAGAGACAAAAGATGGAAAATTGAAAAACTGAATAGGTTTTTAATTCCCAGTAACAAATACAGTCCAATTACATTATAAAGTACCTTGCCAGGTATAAGGATCCTCTTTGTACATAAGAAAAATGTACAAGTCTCTGAACTAAGTTATTGTTTATACAAATCAAAGTTGGATCTATTGAGCCAGTGATTTGAATTTATAAACCCCTGTGTAATGCTTAATTAGCAGTATTAAATATATATTTCTGGACTAAAATTTACTGTGGGATCCAAAGTAATAGCACGCATTATAGAACGTATCCATCTATTTGATGGTGCTGGCAAAACAGAGGAAGAGGCTCTACACCCTAAATTTTAACCTATAGTTTTTTGAAAATGCAGAATTGTGACCCAAAAGACCAAGTTAAGATCCATTTAAATTTAGCCTTTTTATATCCATTTAATGAATATACTTTTAATGGTTGCAATCAGATTCTAAGCATATCAATATATACAAGAGTTTACAAATTGCAGGATGACAAATTTCTGAATAGACTGTGCTTTGTGATTTCCTGATAGACCACTTTAAAGTAGGTGATAGTAAACACCCTGGCTCTACTCCCCCTGTATTAGGGAATAAAATTGAAGCACTGCTCCATAAGTGCACTATTTTCTAGAGGGGGGTGCTTTTGCACTACACTTGAGTATATGGCCTGCATCTCTAGAGCTGCATTTCATCTCTTCTACCCAAAACAAAAGCTGTATTCTTTATTGCATAGCAGGAGATTGCAGAGAGGAGAAGAAGAAAAACATAATCTCCAGCAGGTAAATATCTTTCCCTGCTGAAGATTAATAAATAAACTTTATTATCTATGTCACAAATCCATCTGTAGAGTACTCTTGGGCTGCATTCCCATGAGCAGGGGCATGTGGTTGCCACAGGGCAAAAAGTGGATTTCCAATGGCACTACACATGCCATATCAATAAAACAAACTCAAGAAACCATTCATGACATCCCATGAACATCTCAACATATTCCAGGGTGCATGACAAGCTACCTTAACAGTAGTTGTAAATGAGGGTCATGTTATGCATGCTATAGAATCATGGGTAGTTAGTATGAGCAAAGACCCTGTTACCCTTCTTTATTAAACTTCACTAAAATAAAACCCACACATTCCTCTTGATATGTAGTAATGACTGACAATTTTGACTCTTCCTGAACACTCAAAGTTACAGTTAAGAAAGGAGGTACATAAGGAATTTAGATACAAGCTACTGGGGTTAAGTATGCAGGTGGGCCTAAGAGTAGAAGAGCAATAATGAGAACTAAAGAGAAATAAGATTTACATACAAAAAATGTTATCCAGAATATGAAGATAGGGCATATGCAGTTTTCTGCATGTATATAGTGAAGTTGTTAAGATAACACTTTGAAAAGGGTTAAGATAGTAAACATCTGTGTAGTTAGCTGTGTTAAATTGCATTAATTACAATCATGCCTCCTGGGATATATAAGACAGCCCCTCTTGGATAAGTGATTCTTCTGTCCAAGCACATAGGGCACGTCTATATGTGCATTAACGTGCTTTAGTTAATGAGCATTAAATCTAGTACCTCCATTGTGAAGTACTAGAAAAATGTGCATTAGGCTATCTCAACGTGCATTAACTAAGGAGCACAGGCTTTTATACACATACTTTTCAGTCCTGCCACACACTGGAGATCTGTCACTTCCAAGCAGACTTGATTAATAGAGCCTACTCTGCATATGAGCTGAGGCAAGCTACACTGCACCACATGCACTTGTAAAAGCGGTGAAATGCATGTCAGCATGCAGATAATGGTGATGCTGTACTTTTGAACTAAAGCACCTTCAATGTGTTTTAGTTCAAAAGCACGCCACCTCAATTTTCTCAATGTTGCTATACATTTTACCACTTATACAGTTGCAAGCATTGCAGTGGCAGGCAATTTTCAAAGTGCATGGTGCTGCAGTGCTTGCAAGTGTACAAATGCCCCATGGTTTTTAGTGATGCTTTAATGCAGATTAGCCTATTTTCATGTACATTAACTAAAGAGCACATTTTTATAGTGACACTTTAATGCACATGAAAGTAGGCTAATGTGTAGCATGTGTAAAGCACAGGTTAAGGCCATGCTTAACCTGCTGAAGAATCATTATGAAATAAGGCATATGAAATTCCATCCCCAATGATGGAAAACAAGGAAAATATCTCTGCTAATATAATTGACTGAGATAATACTTGTTTTCAAAGAAACTAAACACTGAAGATGGGAAATTATATTGTTTTTCCTTTTTGCACACTTGCAAGTGAGAGGGATCGGAGTTTTAAGGTAAATAAAGAAACTGTATGAAAAGCAGGTACACTATATAAATGTTTCCTACTTAGATAAAACTTAGTTGGAATTCAGGCACTAGCCTGGAATCCGAGTCAAATTCCCAAGATGTCATCTATTCCTTTTATGACTTTGAACGCTTAATAGAATTAGACTTTTACCTAGAATTGGAGAGAAAGCTCTCATTGACTTCAGTGGAGTCAGAGTTTCGTTTTCTGTTGAGAGTAAGAACATGTTCTTTGTGACCATCCTTTGCCTTATTTAGTTCATAAACATTGTTTGGATGGAGACTGCCTTTTGGTACCTTTATGCTATAGTATCTAGCATAATGGAGCCCATTCTCAGTTGAAATAATTCAGTGCTGCAGTGAATTGATGAATGGAATGGAGATACACTATGGTATTATATACTCAGGGTCAGAAAAATTGTTCAGTGGCGGGGAATGTAGCTTTTAAAATAGGGGCTCTTCTTTTTACCATCAACCAAATGCTTCTTTTCTTAAGTTAGGTGCAGTGTACATCAGACATGATGCGGGGGGAAATAATGTTTTCATAGTTAATGATGGGGGCAATATTATGTGTACAAAAGAGGGATTTTAAAAGGTGGGTAAATGTTGAACTATTCCCTTGGTTCAGGAAAATAAAAGGATTAGGGCTGATGGGGGAAGAAGGAAGATAGTTAATTCATGATAGAATCCTCCTTTCTACTTCTGCTACCCACACATGCTTCTGGACTCCTGTTCTCCTGTTACATTTCTGTGTATACAAAGAAAATAAAATGAGAGAATTCAAAAGTGGTGCTCATGGTTTGCAGTTAATTTTGCCTTCATCTTAATGCAGGTGACCCATGAACCTCTTCCAAATGCAGTCCACTGTTAAAATCTTATTTTTTTAAAGCAGCTAATATAGTTCAATATTTTTATGTGAAAGTGTTGACCTGAGTTCAGTCAACAGTTATAACCACGCTGAAAGAACATGTATAAATGGGTTAATAAAAGCATCCTGTAAGTCTGTGCCTTAACAAATTCTATGAATTTTCAATGCGCTAAGTGTTATGCAGCTTATTTGTACACAGGCCGGACTGAGGCATTGAAATATGAAGTTGATACCATTAGTTTGGAATAAGGCTGCACTGTCAAACCAGGCAGCTGGTTTTAAAAGTAAGTGTGCATAGGAGCAGTCATATCAAGTGACTAGGTTTTACTTCTCACATATATTTTTCCTTAATAGTTTGACATTTGCTTATTTCAATATGTAAATGCAGCTATGGTTTTTTGGGTACTCTGCCTTTTAAAATGTTTATGTTCTTCAGCTGAAGTACACCCTTCTGACTTTCACCTGTGCCTCAGCTGTCCCTATCTGTAAATTGGTGATAATTGCCTTTTTTGTAAGATCATTTGTAAGAGCGATGATGGAGCTGGCTGAGGTCATTGCAGAATCCCTGGCAAAACTCTCAGAAATCATGGCACATGGATTTGAAAGAGGGCCAACATTGTGCCCATCTTCAAGAAGGGGAAGAGGGAGGACCCAGGCAACTATAGCCATTCAGTCTAACCTCCATCCCAAGGAAAATCCTGGAAAAACTCATTAAAGAATCGATTGTAATACTCTCGTTGAGGGTAAGATTGTGAATGATAGCCAGCATGGCTTCATCGCAGGTAGGTCTTGTGTTAACAATTTCATCTCCTTCTATGTGTGCGGGCCGGGAGTGACCCGAGCCCTTTTCTGCGCTGCACGCGGGCTGTGGCCAGCAGCCCGTGCATGCCGGGTCAGAGAGGGAAGGCCGTCGAGCTGGAATTAGGCACAGGCGCGTATCGGTAGTTTTAAAGATTGTTTACTTACACCGAGATGGCAATGGTGTAGGCTGGAAAGCTTGATTGAGTCGCAGTTACAGACAGACAACACAGACGGTCTCGTGGAGGTTGCTAGGCTCCACGGTGCAGAGCTCCGGATGCTCTGGGTGAACGAGCCACCAAAATAGAAATCGTAAATACGTCTTATAAAAGTCGCGTTCGAAGACGGGAAGAGGTGGGCGGTGGATCAGGCCGCCAAGCTCCTCTGGATCTCACACAGGGTTTCTATTACCCTGCCGTGTACCCAGAGTCCCCACGAGATGGATGTGGAGTCCTCTTCGGCTTGGGCGGAAAC
>NW_005842045.1:1534555-1595189 GCF_000455745.1 Alligator sinensis
GAATTAGGCACAGACGTGTATCGGTAGTTTTAAAGATTGTTTACTTACACCGAGATGGCAGTGGTGTAGGCTGGAAAACTTGATTGAGTTGCAGTTACAGACAGACAACACAGACGGTCTCGTGGAGGTTGCTAGGCTCCACGGTGCAGAGCTCCGGATGCTCTGGGTGAACGAGCCACCAAAATAGAAATCGTAGATACGTCTTATAAAAGTCGCGTTCGAAGACGGGAAGAGGTGGGTGGTGGATCAGGCCACCAAGCTCCTCTGGATCTCACACAGGGTTTCTATTACCCTGCCGTGTACCCAGAGTCCCCACGAGATGGATGTGGAGTCCTCTTCGGCTTGGGCGGAAACCGCTCAAGCCTTTTATATGGCTAACAAGCCAATCGCTAGCTGCCACGTGTGAATAATTTAGCACTAGCCAATCACGGGGGATGAATTTGCATACCGGTGGCGGGAACTCTTTTGCACCGTGCATTCCTCTTGCAACATGAGCAATGCACCCTGCAAAAGAAGTTGCAGAAAAGGCGGGAAACTCGTCTCTGCACCGGGGTTTCCTCTTGCTACAGGAAACTCTCCCGTGCAATGCTCTGCAACTTGGCGGGGATAATTCTGGTGCTGAAGCACACACACAATCATGCCTTTTGGGTCATGACACTATGAACAGGTCTCTCACCACCTGGGCATGGGAGAGAAGGTTGATGTTATACACCTAGACTTCCAAAAGGTTTTTGATCTAGTATCCCATGATATCCTTGTGGAAAAATTGGAAGATTGTGGGCTTAACTGCTCAACAGTTCAGTGGGTAGAAAACTGGCTATATGGTAGGATCCACAGAGTTCCCATGAACAGATCTGTGTCATCCTGGTGAGAAGTGGCCTTTGGCATCCCTTAGGGGTCCATGCTTGGACCTGTGCTTTTCAACATCTTTATCAATGATTTGTGTGCCCGGCTGGCTTCAAACATCCTGTCACGTGCGGTTCTATTCCGGGTGTTCGATGATGGTCGCCTTATTATCCCTGGTAGTCGGCCGAGTAGGTGTTCGCCTCCAGTGTGGTCTTCCCCAGTCCTGCCTGCCACGACTTTGAATCTTACTTCAGTCGGGGGTCGAACCACTCGGGATCTCTCGACAGTGGGACATCTGTCTCGTGGTCTTCTGCGAGGCTCCACCTCCCCTCTACCTCTCCCTTACACCCAGCTTTGGCAGGTCACTGTTGTCCTCCTGGCCAGCCTCCCAACTGCTGCTCCCAGATTACTTTTGTGGGAGGGACAAGCCACCCTGCCTAAAGTGGAAACAGGCGGCAGTATCCTACCCAGGCCTCAATGCCACTGCCTTTTTCTAAAGGCTAACAATCACCCTGCGGCCTATGTACTGCACAGGCTCCCTAAGCTACAACCCTCAACCCCTCCAAAAGTGGGAAACACAAAATATAACAAAAAAACTATGGATACCCTTTTGGGGAATCCAGCTGTCCCCTTCATCTGTCCCTTTGCCGAGTTATTAACAACTTTCTCTCGACCTTAAGGGTCTATGTTCAGCCCTATACGTGGCCGGGGTATCCTGTGGATTCCACCCTGCTCAGTAGTTCTCATTGCCCAGCCTTTGGCATCAATGGCCCTGCTGGGGTCCTCCGACGGGCACCTGTCCCCTTGTCCCCTCACCAGGTACACCTCTTCTGCTCTCCTGGTGCCCTCAATGGTCCCAACTGAATGGGTGCCATGTCCTGTCCTGGCCTCTTTCACTCTTCTGCTGAGGCCTCTGGCGTCGGGGTCTTCCTGTGCTCCTCTGCCCTTTTGCCTGGGTTCCCAGTGCTGAGGAGCCGCCTTCGGCTCCCAGCTCCTATTCTCTCTGCCGACAGCCTCTTGTCCTCCACGTGTGCCTGCATGTTCTTCCCTGCTGGGGAATGCAGCTCTTGGCTCCCTCTGCTCCTGCCAGAGCTTCAAGGAGGCACCTTCTGACGTTCTTCCTGCCGGCATCTCTCTGCTGCCCACTTCCTTCTCACCGGCGGCCCATTTTATTTCTGCTGGCCGGAAATCACGTCTGACATCACCAGCCAGCTGCAACTCTATAAAGGCGTGGCTGATGAGCTGCACGGGTTCCTCCCTCAGTTCCGGCTTTGCCGCTGGTCCCACTGCAGGTAAGTATCTCCTTTCATCTTTTCTTTTTCTGTCCGCTCTGAAGGTTTTTTACCCCAGGGCTCCCCCCTGGTATTTTGGGGTCCCCCCTTCTGTTTCTCCCTGTGACAGTTTGGATGTGGTGGTGAAAAGCTCACTGGCCAAGTTTGCAGATGACACCAAGTTACAGGGAAGCGTGGTCATGTCAGAAGATAGGTTGCAGATACAGGTGGATCTGGACAGGGTGGAGAGTTGGGAGGACTGGAACCAGATGAAGTTCAACATTCAGAAGTGTAAGGTGCTCTATCTGGGGGCAAACAATCCCCAACATACCTACAGGCTCGGTGGCAACAATTTGATTTGCACCACAGCTGTTCATGAGGGCACCCTGGGGAAGTCCAGGAGCAATGAATACAAACTCCTGGAAGGCTGCTTCAAGCTCAATTCCAGGAAAAACTCCTTCACAGTTAGGGTGTCCAGACTGTGGAATAAACTCTCTCCAGTGGTGGTGCAGTCACCTACCCTGGAAATCTTCAAAAGGAGACAGGGCAGTCACCTCTCTGGGGTCACTTGACCCCAGTTGTCTTTTCCTGCCTAGTGTAGGGGGACTGGACCTGATGATCTACACAAATCAGTTAGGTGCGCGCACACACACACACACACACACACACACACACACACACCACCAGCTCAGGCACACACATTCAAACCAGCCTAGGCACATGCATACCTATCACCAATTTAAACACATACACTATACACCCTAAAAGTCAGACACAGATCAGTAATTCATATATCTTGCACACAATGCCATATATAAATACACACACACACACACACTCACACACTTACACTAGCACCTCAGATATGCACACGTTCAAAATAACCAGTCTAGGTTCATGCACACCTATCACCAGTTTAAGCCCATACACGCTACACACACCAAATTTAGACAGAATCAGTTACCATCACCTGCACATCCAATACACATACATGGATTACTAATTTATATACCACACACACACACAATGATATTTATATATGTATATTCACTAATTCACACACATACCACCCACCTACACATACACACAGGTGAGTTCCTAAGTTGGGTGTTGTGATGTGTATGTATGCATGTGCTTGGTGTACTTGGGATACCTGGGGAAAGGTTAAGGTAAGAAAGTAAAAGTGTAGGGAGTTAAATTACTGGAAATTAAAGTTACCGGGACCGGGATTAGAACCGGTAGATTAGAGGGGCCTAGGCTGAAGAACTGAGCCTCAGAGGTAACTTTAGGTTAATTGCTCTTAATTGATTAAAAGACAGTGCCCAAAGCCTACAGAACAGGGGAGAGATGCCGGCACAGAGTCTAGGACTGGAGCCAGAGCTACGGGGGAGCTGAAAAGGTAGGTGGGAAGAGGGAAAATGGGACTAAGGGAAAGTGTGGGTGTTAAAGAGGGGCTCTGGGTGTGGGGAGCCAGAGGATGGCTCTGGGGCAGCTAGAGAAGTGTCAGGGAGTGGCAATAGGTGCTGGAAGCTGGAGAAAATTGCAGGACAGCTAAGAGGAGCTGGGAAGCTGCAGGAGGGGCAGGGGGGGAGGATTACAGAAGGTGTGGGGGAAGCCTGAAAACAGAGAGACAGACAGCAGAAAATCACAGGAAAAGCAGCAGGCGGCAGGGCAGTAGGAAAGCAGAGAAAGGCAGCAGAAAGTCACAGGGAAAAGGCAGTAGGAGCAGGGGAGGCTGAGGGGCAGCAGGAAAGCAAGGAGGGGCTGAGAGGTGGCAGAAAAGGGGAGATGGAATTGGGAGGAGATTGGGAAATTAGCAGAGAGAGTGGGGACTGGAGCTGAGAGAGAGAGAGAATGACGCTGGAATTTAAGATAAGGAGGGGACTGGGATTCAGTAAAACATGACCCAACTCAGGGTTGCAAATGACAGTGGTTTTATTGAACAGGGGAGATGGTGACACAATGTCAAATTGATTCCCTTCCACCCACTCACCCACACACACAATGGCAGCAGGGGTTAGAGAGGCGTGATGCAGGGGCTGAAGTCCACAGAAGTCCAGGAGGAGAGACAGAGAGAGAGTCCAAATTATAGGAGGAGGTGTGCAGGTAATAGCTACCTATCCAGGATGGAAAGGGGTCCTTGTCCAGTAGGTGCTGTCCAGAGGGGGGTCGCCGGCAGGGCCTCTGGGTGGATAGGTAGTGTGGCATAGTGCTGGTTCAGATGGCGAGGACATCCTACTGGGTCTGTCTTCACTGCCCTTTTTTACAGGGGCAGACCTTGTGTGACCCTAGTGACAGGAGCCATGCCCAGGCAAGGGTCAGCCCCTGGTGTACTGAGCATGTGTTCTCCATGCAGGGATGTGCAGTTTTGGGTGTCTGTAATGGTGAGAGTTGCTGGTTTTGTCTTTTGTCTTTCAAATGTTGGTCTTGTCTCTGTTTCTGGGTGAGGTCCGTGGTTCCTGGATGAATCAATGCAAGGTGATGGCCCAGTCATTACAGGCCATTCAGTAGAGGCCTGCTACCATTGTATTTCAATCATTCCCAATCATTGTCATTCATTGGGGAACCAATTTACATGGGAGGGGTAGAATTAATCATATTGTGGCAACATGGGATGCCCAGGCAGAGGACAGAAGATGGAGGCTTGACATATAAAATGGAAACTTGACTGACTTTAGTTCACTTATAAACACAGGCCAAAACCATACAATATCCATATGTACAATAAAACCATAAACAATAGAAATCAATATGAAAATGATGATAATACAATATACAACAGTAAGAATCAATACAAACCTAATAATTATACAATATAAAATAGTGGATATCCAAAACCAAAAACTTGCTACCAAAATGAAAATGTTTAAAGCTTATCCTAAGTCTGAGCTCACTTATACTTATCTATAGGGAATAGAGAGGGAGAGAAAAAGTCAGAAATGGTTGGGGAAGGGGAGGGAATGCATTTTAAAATAAATACAAAAAAAGAGAGAAAAAAATAGGGGTTCTGCTACACTTCTAGCCCCTAACAGTCTATGAGTCTATGAATCTTGAGATTTATGGATGAAAAATGTTTCAGCTAGGTATTGGTATTGCTCTTTTATTCATAACCATGTCTTTTTTAGCATTTGTACACTGTTGTTCCCAGATTTTTTTTTTTCCCCAAAGCAGTACTTGCACACACCTTTTCAACAGTATTTTATACAATAGCAAGAATTCTTTAAAAGAAGAGATGATTGAACCAGATCTGGGAGTTGGGATACCAAAATATGAAGTCATCCTCTAACTCCTCTAAGGACTAGTAGAAGGTGAGTTTCTGTTCTACAAGATCCAGCCTTCAACCTTCTTTAAATCATTTTTAAATCCTTACCCCCTGAATAGTCTCATTGCCTTGAGGCTACCCTCACAGAGGAAGTGTTGCTACACATGGAACAGTGAGATGTTTGACATTATACTTCACTATAAAAGATGCACCTTAATCTCATTGGGACATTGCTCTGAAAAATGTGTTCTTGATTTGGATATCATTTATGGCTGTTCCTTGAGGTATGGCTGTCCCTTCCTCCATTTGTTTTGGTGAACAGTGGAGAAAGAAAAGGCAATCTAGCTTTATATTTAGAATCTAAAACTGTCATGACCCAAAAGGCATGATTTTGTGTGAGTGCTTCGGCATCAGAATTATCCACGTTAAGTTGCAGAGCATTGCACGGGAGTTTCCTGTAGCAAGAGGAAACTCCAGTGCAGGGACCAGTTTCCCGCCTTTTCTGCAGCTTCTTTTGCAGAGTGCATTGCTCGAGTTGCAAGAGGAATGCACGGTGCAAAAGAGTTCCCGCCACCGGTATGAAAATTCGTTCCCCGTGATTGGCTAGTGCTAAATTATTCACACGTGGCAGCTAGCGATTGGCCTGTTAGCCGTATAAGAGGCTTGAGCAGTTTCCGCCCAAGCCGAAGAGGACTCCACATCCATCTCGTGGGGACTCTGGGTACACGGCAGGGGAATGGAAACCCTGTGTGAGATCCAGAGGAGCGTGGCGGCCTGATCCACCGCCCACCTCTTCCCGTCTTTGAGCGCAACTAATATAAGACATATTTACGATTTCTACATTGGTGGCCTGTTCACCCAGAGCATCCGGAGCTCTGTACCGTGGAGCCTAGCAACCTCCACGAGACTGTCTGTGTTGTGTCTGTCTGTAACTGCAACTTAATCAAGCTTTCCAGCCTACACCATTGCCATCTCGGTGTAAGTAAACAATCTTTTAAACTACCGATATGCGTCCGTGCCTAATTCCAGAGCGAAGGCCTTCCCTCGCCACCCCCGTGTGCCCGGGCTGCTGGCCACAGCCCGCGTGCAGCGCGAAAAAGGGCTCGGGGCGCTCCCGGCCCGCACAAAAACATGTTTGCTATTACAAATGGGTGAAAAGTCCAAGATGGATTTTACTTGGAAAAATATAGTGAACAGGAAAACAAACCCTAAAAAAAGGCAGATAATATCAAGTAGGAACATTTTTGGAAAGTTCATTACAAATAATTTGAGAAGGATTTTAAAGGAGGCTGGGGTATGGGAGATGGCATGATTAGAACATGGGAATCATAGAAGATATCAGAAAAGTGTGCAGTAAAGAGAGATAACATATGACAGAGGCAGCAGGGGAAGAACTGAAGGAAGAAAAAGCAAAATTTAAGTGAGGGTACTTTACCTGGTACTTGTTGAAGTTTTGTGCATCTCTTGGTGTTGTTATATCTGTTAATTCCCACTACTTCGAGTTATAGACCCAGTGCCTAAATTAGTGTTCCTTTAGAAGCTTCAAACTATGCTTTTTTTACACTAGTGAGAATTTGGCCTTTTAATGTACAATAATTTCATTTGGTCAAATAGATTGCTTAAAATTTTGGCTGTATCCACCCATGACTCATGATAGTAGGAACAACTCCCATTCCATGTTTCCTGTGTCTATTTTGTTCCATATACGTTCTTAATGTAAGTACCATCATGAGGGGCCCAGCATAAACTCCAGAGTTAAAAGTAACTAATGAACTGTTTCTGAGTTAAATTTATGTCAATAGGGGAACACTGTACAGATTTTAAATGCAGTTGAATGGGTAACTTTATAAACAGTTTTATGAGTGCTTTGATCAGACAGTGTCTGATAAAACTACTATATGACTTTTCCTAAAATAACTGCTTTTGGGGAAAAGGAAACACCACAAATGAAATAAATGCAGATTAGATTCCAGGTATAACAGGGTCTTGTAATGTAGAATATTAGTCCCATAAATGGAATAACTGAATTCATTTTTATTTACTACATAGAAGCAAATGTACGCTTACCAAATATTTTCATTTATCAGGTTATACTATAAGAAATTCTCTTTGTTGAATGAAAGCCTGGAAAGAATAGCCTGAAAGACAGAGAAAAAGTAACTCACCATGCGGGTATAAAATTATCCTGGAACCTGTGGGTTTTAGAATATTTTTCTGCAATGCAATTGTAATAGGCACTTTTGGGGGAACAAGGCATGAAATCAGTTCATTTAATTTTAAATACAGTTTTGCGATATCTCCTTTGTTGTTTTCTCATTCTTTCAGGTGAGGGTATTCAAAATCCGAGCAGATCCTGTGTTGGAAGAAGTAAGCAATTTAGTCTGACCAGGAGACATAACTAGGCCACAGCTGATTGTAAAATGAGAACAAAGGAGGTTTGGGAAAGATGTATGTTTCTACTAAAAAACGAAGCAGCAAAAAACCCACAAGTAACACCCCCACCACCATTGGATATTTTTGTTACTGTCATTGTACAACAGATATAGAATTAGGAATAGGATTTTAAAAGCTTAAATAAAACATAGACCATTTCTTTTAACTCTGAAATAGCTCTGACAGCAAGTAACAAGAAAAAAACTGTGCAACCTAAATAAAATGCTTTCATACATGTTGTTTAAATGATCATTATAATTAATTCAGAAACTCATTCAGTTAAGTGGAGGTTCCAACTTTTATTTAAAAAAAAATAAATCATAGATTAAATTGTGAATTAGGACCCACAGGATTTATAGGATTAGGCATGGTCTACCACCTGATTCAGGCATCAGAGCCTAAATTTAGAAGTAAGAAGGCATATCCTGGGCCCTTCATATAGCTTTATTCCCCTGGTAAACCTACTGTTTCCCCCCACCCCATCCCAAGCTCCTTTTCTGCCTCTGCACTGACAAGAAGGGAGTTCCCCAGCCTGTAGGTCTGCTGCTGGTTCTTCCCCCCCAGGTGCAGTACCTTGCACTTGTCAGTGTTGAATCTCATCCAGTTCTCATCTGCCCACCCCTGTAACCTGTCTAGGTCTGATTGCAGCCTATTCCTCCCTTCTAGCATGCCCACTTCCCCCCACAACTTAGTGTCATCTGCAAATTTGAACAGGGTACTTTTCACCCCCTTGTCCAAGTTGCTGATGAAGATGTTGAACAGCGCAGGCCCGAGGACCAAGCCCACCGGAACCCCACTGCCCACATCCCTCCAGGTCAAATAAGACCCATCCACCACCACTCTCTGGGTGTGCCCCTCCAGCCAGTTAGTGACCCAATTGATTGTGTAGGTGTCAACACCACAGGCCCCCTGTTTTTTAATGAGAATAGGGTGAGAGACAGTGTCGAAGGCCTTCCTAAAGTCCAGAAATGCTATGTCCACTGCTACACCTGCATCTAAGGATTTTGCGACCTGGTCATAGAAGGCCACAAGGTTGGTCTGACAGGACCTGCCTCTAATGAACCCATATTGCTTGCCCCTGAGCATAAACTCTCCTGCTGGCCCCTCGTGGACATGTGCCAGGATAATTCTCTCAAAAAGCTTACCCAGGATCGAGGTAAGTCTAACTGGCCTATAGTATTCCTCCCAAGTTAGATCAAGTTGGCCATTTTTACCTGATCTAACCTCCCCAAACATATATGCTGATCATCACGTAGATAGACTTAACTCTAGTTAGGTTGATATAAGTGTAACATCTGCACATACCCAAAGAATGTGTTCTGATAGTGACAAGTTTCCAGAATCGTGTGGCATTTTAAACATACTATTCTCCCCTGGCTATAACCCCAAAACACTTCCTATTGTAGGGCCTCTGAATGAATAGTTACCTTCCACCCGCCAAGATTCCCACCAGCCAAGATTCCCTTGCACTGGGGGAGTCAGTTAGAGCAGAACCTAGGGTGGTTTTGAGTCAGAGATGTAACAGTCTCAGTGGGACTAAAACATAGCTCAAACTTGATCTAAAGCATGGCTTTTTAAATTTTTAACTTCATCCCAGTAATGCTAAACTCTGTCCAGAATATCTAGTTTTGAAGTAAATTCTGCCAGGAGATATAGACATATTGGCCTTTTAACAAGGTCTGGTTAAAATTAAAAAATAATTTATTGAAATTTCATGTGAACTATGTATCAATTAATTCCAGATAATTTTTTAACCTATCATGTTGGGATTTTGAAGGGAAGGATTCCCTCATTTTTAAGAATATGACAACTTTTCCTATTCAGATATATTAAGGTTTATGACTTGTAACCATCTTTTATTTGTCCCTAAAGACAAAGTTTAGTATATAATTTTTTATTTTTTTTTAAACCACAGGATGGCTTTCAGTAGGAAATATATTTGCTCTCAAAAACAAGGTCACACTTCATTGCTAGTGTCATGGCACTTGTACCTTTTTCTCATTTCTCCCACCCTATACAAAAAAAAGCCCAATCTTATAATATGGGAAATAGAGAGGGAAAAGTCACAGAAATACAGGGCGCTGACAGACATGCAACTCCCTGCTCTAACTCATGGTGCTTTACAGAAAGTGCCATGAGTTAGTGATCTCCCCCTCTAGACCCAACAGATGTTTTCTATTTGGTTATTGGTGGGAAGGGGCAGAAAAATATCAAGGTTCAGTTTGGAGCCGATCCACTGAAGAGAGGCTGCCTGTCTGCAGCCTCTCTCACCTAGCTCTGGTGCTGTCTGCAGGATGGAACGAGGGAGAAGGGAGGAGAGGGATCTCGGGGCTGGGGTTTGCCCAGCATAAGCTAGAGGGGAAGGGGAAGAGGCTGGGAGAGCTACAAAGTGTGGGGGGCTCCAATAACCCCCACCGTCCAGCTGCAGCTGGGCAAACCCTAGCCCAGAGATCCTTCCCCTCTCTTCTCCCCCCTCCCATCCTGCAAACAGCACAGGGCTGCTGGGCTGCATCAGCCCAGCCCCAATTGCTGGGCATAACAGAAATTAATGATGGCATTCAGTTGTGGAGCACCTTCATCTAAACCCTCACCAGATGAGGGTTCATTTATCATGCAGTCAGTCACTTCTAGAGTACTCTACAGCCATGCACTTCTGTCAGAACACAGCTGTAAAGCACTTTCAGGGGGCTGATCATGCCACAAATATCACTTCTGTCAGCACCCATTATTATTATTTCAATTAAAATCATCTGATCTATTTTTCTTCCCCAAAACTGTATTTCATTCTTCCCAAGAACCTTTGCCCACTTATATACGTGTTTAAAGTCCAGCTGTGCTCTAGCCATCTCCCTTTACTTCAGGCTATTTAATTTTCATTCAAGGTACTTCTCTCTACTCTGTGGCCTCTCATTATCACAATTCAGTTTTTCACTTTAGGACAGTTCTAAATCTCAGATGGTCTACTGGATGAAAACTATTTCTTGCCCCTTACTACATTCCCCAAAGTTATGTTTAGTACAGCTTGGAACATTTGCTACATTTTACTGGCCCAGGGTTTCATGAAAGTTTACTTCTTACACTTTATAACCCAAAGATTTCTGCCAGCCTTCAGCTGAAGTACTTCCAAACATAGCACAAGGCTCCTTATCTCAGAGATATGGAATAAACATACACCATGAAAATACAGGCAATGCCACTACAAGTTGTGCAGGCTATGTGTTTTATTTTAATATATATTTTTAAATATGTTCATAATGCTGTTTGCCTCAGTTTACCCATAAAGTTAGTACATGGGGAAAGAATAGGTTAGAAACCCAGCGAAGACACAATGAAGTACCAGATCTCCATATGTGTGGGGCAAAACAAAATGGACCTCTAGAATCAACAGAGACTTGAATTGCTATGTTGACTCATTCACAAAAGGTGAGATGGTAGACACCCGGGAGGCTGGGGGAAGCTGAATGAAATAAGCATAACAATGGAGGGAGAAATGTGAACAAGCAGGACTAAAGCAGGGGCGGGCAATTATTTCGGGCAGAGGGCCACTTACTGAGTTTTGGGAAGCCATCAAGGGCTGCATGACACGCCACCAGGGACAGATAAATATTAATTTTCTAAATTTTTTTAGGGGTCCCCATGGGCCAGATAGAAAGGCCCGGTGGACCGCATCCGCCCCATGGGCCACGTTTTGCCCACCCCGTCCTAAAAGAAAGTCTGAAGAATAGCTTTTGGGTTCAAGAGCTAGGGAATAGCAGAGTATCCTTGGGCATGCTGTGTTGGTTTGTGCTGGATTGTAGACAGAGGAACTGCTTAACCCTTTGTGGAGGGCAGAGAACACCTTGTTGGGTGGCCTTTGCCTCAATAAATGCCTTTATTTCAGTAGAGTTTTGTTTGGTGCTTGGAACTTTGGGTTGCTCTCATTATCCCAACAAGAGGCAGTCCCCCTCTTGGAAATGGAACTAAGTGCTAGCTCCTTGAATTAGGGCCATCGAGAACCAGGGAGGATGAAGGACAAAAAAAAAAAAAAAAAAAGCAGTGTCTTGAGAATGGGAAGGAGCCTGGAATCCACCCCCCAACTCTAGAAACCACATCTAGGCTAGTTTCAGAGGAGGGAAGGAAGCAGGCACTCAAGTTGCAGAGAAATGACTTTTGTCATGCGATCAGCCCCTTGAAATTTCTCTAAAGCCATGCCCAAACAGAACAACATAGCTGAAGTGCCCTCCGATCACATGACAAATAAACCTCATTGTATGAAGGTTCAAATGAAGCTGCTTTTAAGTGGAGCAACTTCAATAATTTCTGCCTGTTCCTCTGCAACAGCAGCCCAGCTTAAGCTGCTGTCTTTGGATGGGAGAGGTAGAAGGCAGGGGAGGGAGGTCCCTTCTTGGGTTTTCTCAGCCCTGTTGGACCGAGGTGTGGTGCTCCAGTCCACTGCCCCCCCCCCCCTTCCAGTGGAGCATCTGCTGGATCAGGAGGATCAGTCTAATTCATTCCAATTTCTATGAATCACTATGAGTTACATCTGGAGCTCTGGATCTGTCTTTTCCAGAACAGAGAAAGCCACGGTGGTCCCAAGCTAATATGTCTCCTCAGGGGCACTCCATGACAGTTGGCCCCTTAGAAAACTGAACAGTTGCTGTGATATGGGGTTTACTGAATAATGTGGTAGGTTCAGAAATAACATCTTTGATACACAGATGTGGTCACATCACATTATACAGTGGCCTGAAAATTGCCTCCTCTTAATGTAACAAGGGAGTCAGATGAAAAAATATTGCCCTTATATTGATACTGCTATGTAGGAAGGGATTCCGAAATTTTAAAGCATTCCCCCTATGAAGGGGCTCCTGAAATAATTTTGAAATGATGTATTAAAGCTAAGAAACAAAACAATGAATGCCACCCTATCCCCTCATTGGCAATGTGAATCCATTACAGGTGAGCTAAATCTTGCAGGCAAAGCTTGGTCCGTTATTAGAACAATTTATTTCTCATTAGCTTAAATCTGCTTGACCTGTTCATCTGTTGGATCCTGTAAAATGTCACTTTAGTACATGTTGATGCACTTTTAAATAGAATCATTGTCTCTCTGATCCTAGAAATTCTGACCAGAAGTCATCCATAACAACCATATTACTCAGAATCTTGACTGGCCAGACCAGCCTGTTGGCTCTTAACTACATGTACAGAAAATAAGTATGGTAGGAAACAAGCAAAAAAATCACAATAGAATGATTTTTATCTCCAAGTAGCCAAGGATGTCATTAAGACATGGGGAACAAATTACGGAAAAAAATTAGAAGAGCCAAAAGCAAAGGCACAAATCTTGACTTTTATATAACATTTTCAAATAGAATCAGCATAACTGTGTGTTAAAGCTATGTCAGAATAACCTTTCTGCTCAACCAATTGTAAATTTTTGTAGACATTATTTAAGTGGTAGAACAAGTTTGCCATCTACTCTGTCTGGAAAAGTTCACAATACTTGACTTCTCTTTCAATTTGCAAGTCTTCCTTAAAAAAATAATTTTACAAGCATGGACTCCTCTTGTATTAACCAGCATGTGATATGTAAAACATGTAAGTGCAGGTGATTTTGTATGGTTAAGGGAACTGTAACATTAAAATAGTTTGAATCACTATCTTCCTGGTGCTTCCCCTGAAATCTGAAGATTGCTACATAGAAGACAAGCAAGACTTGATCAGTATAAAATGTTAGGAATCACCTGAACTTTGATGGAGAGTCTAGTCCCAAAGCTTTAGGACTTGATCTCATATTTCTTCCAATTTGCTCACATGCAAAACACTTTGCATATCATCTTTTATATTTTCTCTATCCATATTTTTTGTATCTGAAAATACTTTTTGCATCAAACCCTCCATTGATGTAAACTAGCACAGTTCTACTGAATTCAGTTACAACTACTTGGCCTTTTGTTTTTAAAGGGTAACCAAGAGGGAGAGAGAGACCAAAGCAAGCAGTGGACGCAAGTGAGGGAGATAATGTTATCTGAAGATACTTAAAGCATTAAACAATGAGGTAGCCATGCGAAGTGTATTGCAATATTAGTGTCATTTTAGGATGTCTTCACTGTTCCTGGGTGCTCTCGGGTCTGCCACAAAGAGCAAATAGAACAATGTATTTATCATTAGCCTAAACTTGCTTTTTTGCATATATAAAACCCCAAGTTAAGGAAGTAAAATTCTTTAGAGCCCCAAAATAAAGATGCTTCAGCTGTACTTTACATACCATCTTGTGCAGCATGCCTTTGTTATTTTTTTGTCCCTTAATTTTTTTAAAAATTTAAATTATAATGTAGAATTTTCATTTTTTATTTTGTGCCTTCATTAAAAAGCTATTTTCCAACTTTACAACAACTCTTTAGTTCATCCAGTCCTTTGTATGTAACAGTATGCTAGTTCATTCAAACATTAATGAGCTGAAAAATTTGGCATCTAATTGGACTTTAGATCACTGCTTGTCTTGATAATGCTGTGTTAAAACTGAAGGTGACCAGATGCAGCTGCAGTAAAGACTATTTTAGTACTTGTATGCTACATGAGATCATATTTTAATCCTTATAAAACAGACTTTGTTTAGAGATACTAAATGCCAAAGTAACTTTATGGGCACGTACCTGCAGAGCACCCCATGGTAATCTGTGATACAATACTAAATAAAAATGTACTTAGAAAACTGAAAATGCCAGTGTACCATTAAAATATTTCCAGTAGATGAAACTTAAAAAAAAATATATATCATGTTTTTCTCAAAAGCAAGCTTATCCTAGTTTTTTCATCCTTAAGTTGTTTTCTACAATTTCTAGAACAGAAAATGAGGAAGACGTTTGATTTATACTTACTGGGTGCATCTACATGAGACATTTGCTGCGCTGTTGATTAATTAACAGTGCAGCAAACATCTCAGCATCTACATGTGCGCCCCTATTAGTATATGCAAAACTAAAACTCTGCAGCAGGGTAACTAATAAACTGCTCTGGAGTTTCTTTGTGCGCAGCACATGAAGACAGGTGCTGAGACTTTGTTTACAGCATCTGTCTCCTTTAAAGATACAAATTCTGGTTCATTGTAAACACACCATAATGTGGAAAAAATCAAGAGAAAGGGTCAATGGATAAATTTTCATCTAAGGGAGATACTTCTGAGGATGCCTATCATTTTAGGATTGAAGACCAGTTCCCAGGTGCTTTGACAATGGAAGGTTTTGGGCATGTGGAATCATACTGAATCAGGCTGGGTAAAGAAGGATGCTAAGAAAACGTGTACCATTTACCTCATTCCTGCCCCCTGTCAATGGGACAGAGATGCAACATAGCCACCACTAGAGTAACTCTGGCTACAACTGGCATCATTATATTAAGGAAACCTGACAGAAAGTTACAGTTCATAAAAAATGTGTATTTTGTTGAGATAAGTAAGCTAATATCCCTCAAATATCCCTACACTAGAAAAGAAAAAAAAGAAAAACTTGAGGCAGAGGGCGTAAGTGTCTTGATTAAGACAACAATGGAAGTCATGTATAAGAACAGTATGAATGGTTCTTCATGGTCAGTATCATACTTAATTTGCTAGGCCAAACTGATGTCTTTTTATAGGCCTTCTAATAACTGAAAAATTAATAATTTTAGTGAAAATTTAATAATCAGCTTCTCATAGACGTATTTGTAATAGAATCTTATCAGGCAGATAAGACCTGAACTGAAACTCTGGATCTGTGGAAGATTGATCCAAATATTCTAGATGTTTTTTTCAGCCTTGATCTATGTATTTTTATTCTGTTGGATAGAACCAGGGTGGCAGTGAAATTGATTTGGATCTAAAGGTTATGGTATGCTATCTTTTCACACAAGTGTCTTCATAGCAGGAATGTCATTGCTCAGTTAGGCAAGGTTCTTTGACTAGATGTGATATCTTTTATTAGATGAACTGAGTAGCTGGAAAATAGTAGGAAGGCATTACATGTTAACCTTTTAGAACACGTAATTCAAGCAAGTAGCTGTAGCTAGAAGTTGACTAGTCAACTTTTCAACATGCTCTATCTGCTCATGCCTTAATCTTAGACAAGCATAATTGTCCCAGAAGAGCTTTGGAACAGCTTAATTTTGCCTATGCTTTATGAACTGCCCTGCAGATGATACATGCAATCTGAAATGTTTGTGAAGCTTTAAGATTTAGGCTACTAAGTAAAATGTGGAAAAAGGGAGGGGGGGTGCATTCTTTTAGTCTTGATACAGTAAGAATTAAGTCAGAAACAGTATGTTTGAAATGAGAGAGGGAAGGAATTGCCATGATATAATAGATACATTTGCATGTTAGCAACCTTTTTTATTCCTCTAATATTCCGTAAATATTTAAGGTACTTGTCACTTACAACACAAAAGTATTATTCAGGCACTTAATCTTCTTCAAAGGAAGTCAACATTTCTAGGAAAAACATTAAATTATGTTTGCCTATGATATTATATGTGTATATTAATATTACACGTATTGTATGGTCCATCTTCTTTTCCTTTTACCACTATACTTTAAAAAAATCTACTTGTAATCCATTCTAAAATTCACCAGTGAGTGTTTTGTAGGAGAGTCCCAGGCTATAGTTACTTCCAAATGATTGTCTATGGATAACTCTGAAATTAAAACAAACCTTCCTGTTTCCCTCTAGTATCACTGATGTACACATTGTATTAAACTTTTGTAGAAGTTCATTGTCCATGTGTCAGACTACAGTTCAGTAGAAATGTTTTCCCACATTGAATACTTCCAAACTCTTTCATTCCATGCCACTTTAATCAGTAACCAAAAGGAGACTCTCTTCCCACTAAATAATTAATAGCCTAGAGATCTGAGAATTTACTTGAAGTGTGGGGGACCTGAATATAAGCCCCTGTTCCAATACAGGTAGAATAGGGGTGATTTAATTCCAAGTTTGCCAGCATCCAAGGTGAGTGCTCTAGGTTTCAGGTTACTCAGTGCAACAGAAAGGGTCCATCTCCCCCCATCCCAGGCTAGCCATGATCTTCGTTTTGGTCCTGAGAAACTCTGTGATATAACATTGTTGAACCTAGTATGTTTCAGTGAGTCAGCATTTTCCAATGAAAATTCCCAACCAGCTCTACTGATCACAAATGTTAATATACTACAGAATCAACACTGCTTGATCTAATGTTGTATATTAGCAAATAAATCATCTATCTCATTTTAATTATGGAAATGAAGTGAAAGCTGATGTTTAACTGAATCGCTTCCAATTGGCCAAATAATTTGTAAGCCTGGAAATGCAGACAATTAAAAAAATACAGATCCTGATCTGGCAATAAAAGCCATATGTGCAGAGCTCTCTGCCTGTGCTCGAGTCCTATTTGTTTTATCTAAGGCACCACAGAAGATATGGAATAACTTCTGGGCTCCTTATTGTTGGAGCAGGGCCTAAGTTATGTTACAGGACCAGGTTTTAGGTTTAGCTGGAGTTTTAATTCAGTAGAAGAAGCCAATTACATTCAAGCAGTGTCATTCAGTTGTAATACAAGATCTCTCTCAATCTCCATTATATATATTCAATTTCTACCATCTTTACAGTTGAGGAAGAGGATTAAATCCTAATTGATAATAAAACTAATATAATTATTAAATGTCCTGAATTTTAAATTGCAGAAGAATTTAATTTATCCCTTTGCAATTTCAAATACCTTAGACCTCTATTTGAAATGGGTTTTCTTCTCCATCAACTGAAAAACATTAGCCAATTCTTCTCCCAGATCTTGGAGATTAGTCTGTGCTGCACTATGTATAGATGGAGGTGCTAAGATAAAGGGTAAAGGAAAGATTTAGCTTATGAGAATGTCCATTTCTCACCCTGTAGCATCCCTTTATCATGAAAGATGGCAGTGCATTAAGATTATTCCAGATTTTGCCCTGATGATTTGTACTTGGGAAGTCCTTTAAGGACATGAAATTAGCCACTTTCTTGCCACTATCCATCCTTGTTTTTTACGTGTCCTAGTAGTCAAAGTATGCTAGGAGGCCCCAGAGATGGTATTGATGAATAGGTTGCCGATAGAGATGACTAGAATCTCAGGATATCCATGAATAGGTCTTTGAGACTGACCTTTTTTTCTTACATGTACCAATATAAAACTAATCTAACAAGGTGCTGAATGCTCAATACCCTAACAAAGTTGAAGACACTCCACAGAATCAGGACCTACATCAAGAAATCATATTCACAGGTCTTTTGTTTGAAAATGCATCTGTGCTTATTGAAGTACATAGAGAGTGCCATGCTTTATACACTCCTACAGTTAAAAATCTGGTTTATATTAGTTAGTATATTAAATTCTTTAGTTGAACTTTATTAAAAAAATATATTGTTGAAGGGTGGAATGGGAATGAAGCTTATATAGCAAACATATGTCTGCAGAGCTATGGAAAAGTGAATTCTTTAAATGGCTAACAAAACATAAAGGATATATAAAAATATCCCACAAAGGTCTGGATGCTCAGTTAATGCTGACATTGGCTTGCGTAGTATGCTAACAGTACCTTTATTGTAGACATCTGTACACTGAAGATTCTCATGGGATTGTCATTTACTTACCCATGGAATTTTGTTGACAAGTTAGATGTCAGCATCCACAAATTTTATCGACTGAACAGAAGGGTATTTCATTCTAAAATCAGGCATGCCAAATATTCATCTGATAATTTAACTCCATGGGGAGGAGAAGGTGAGGTGAGGAAGGCATCTGGTAGCTGCAGTCTATATTTTTGTGTCAAAAAGGGAGGAGCAAAGAACTCTTCTGTGCAATAGCATAGATGCTAAGCATTAGGTTAAAATGTGTGCTAGTGTCAGACTATCAGGAAACAGCAATAGATATTCTTAAGCAATACTTAAATTACAGAGAAATTCCAAAAGAATTGCATCCCAAATCAAATTATTACAGCATCATTAATAGCACACTAATGAATACCATATGAATAAATAATGATCAACTAGTTTTTGAAGTCTCCCTGGCTTCCCTCTGTCTCTTAAATCACTTCAAATAATTAAAAGTTTGATGCTTTTCACCTTTAATAACCATAAGTGCATCATATATTGTCAAGATCTGCATACCTGCAGACACAGTAAGTTGAAGCAGAAGTGCAGATATTTGGTACATGCCTAGTTCACTGCAAGCAGTGATATCAACACATCTCTTGCCATATTGATTCTTCTGCTTCAGGAAGATAGAAACTTCTGTCAGGAAGTCTTTCCAGAGCCCATAGTTTTAATGTTTAAGAATTCACTTTTGCAAGCCTTCTGGATTGATAATTCTGAGCATTCAAGTCCTCATCCACACCTGAGTTATATCATGGTCTGTGGCAGTAACTTTTTCCTCTGTAATGTCTTGCTACTTTCTGATGCATTATGGTTGGTGTTTGTTGCTCAAGCAGTTCAAAGTGGCCATTACATTAGTGTAGGTGTCCAGTTGAAGAATGCTCAGTTAAGAAGATTTGGCTAAAGAAAAGAATGTGAAGAGTCTTTGTTCTAGTTCAGATGGTAGGAGGCCGTTAGCAGTATTAGGCAGCTCAATCTGGTGCTGTACTTCAGTGCCCACAGATTGAGATTCTGGCAGGTGACTTTGCAACATGGAACAAATCTTACACCAAACCTTCTCCAAACAATTTTCTCTTCCCTTACTTCAAAAGACAATCCCTAAGGCTTAAGCAGGTTATGCACTATTTGACTTTTTGCCTGAAATGTCAATTAATTTATTATACATAGTCTCTCCTAACATACAGCCCATCCAGTCTACATCTGACTCTGAGCTATTGTTGGGTGAAGCCCTAAATGTTGCTGGGTAGAAAGATGGCCCCTAGCTGGTTAAAAAAACCGTAATTCACTGTACCACATCAAACTGAACTTTGCTGCATAAGAGAAACAGGTCAAGAACAAGTGATTAATGTTAATATCACTACCTGCCAAGTCTTGGCAGTTATGTGAGAATTAGGGAAAGCTTGAATATTGGAAAGCTCCCATTTAGCAGGCAACCTTCAATTCATTAATTAATTATTCATATTTTTGTACAGCACTACGAATTTTTTTTCAGGTTGTATCCCAGGACTGGTGGATATTGTTTGGAGTTTAAAAGACAAATTTCCAATTAAAATGTCAATTTTTTACAAATGGAAAATTACAAAATCTTTAACCCTAGCCCCCAGGGTTCCCTTTGCGGTGGCAGTGCCCCCAGGGCTGCCCAGGCAGGGTGCAAGCTGGGTGGATGCTTCCCCAGCTCAGCTTCAGGGAACAGTTGGATTGAGCTGGCTGCTGTCTCTGAGCTGGGGCAGCACCTGCACACTAGTCACCCACCCAGGCAGCTTCAGGGGTCACTGTCACCATGAAGGGAAGGTCTGGGGCCTGCCAGCAGCTCACCCCCCCCACCCCCCATCACAGGAGAGGCAGGCAGGATCCTCAAAAAAAAAAAAAGAATAAGAAAAGAAAACAATCAGGCCGTTCACAGCCTTTTTTCCCCTTTTTCTCTCTAGTGGAGCCTACCCATGTGAGCTGACAGTGGGCTGTACAGTTCCTGAGCTGGGGGGGACAGTCCTTCCCTTCATGGTGGCAGCGCCCCACAGGGCCACCCGCTTGGGTGGCTAATGGGCCATAAACTGCCGCAGCTCAGAGGCAGCAACCCACCAGATCTAACTCTTCCCTGAGCCCATCTGGGGAGAAGCACCCAGTCGGCTTCCAGCAGGCTGGGTCAAGGAAAAGTTGGATCAGGTGTGTGGTGCCTCCAAGCTGGGGCAGCACCTGCCCACTAGCCACCCACCCAGGCAGCACCAGGGAGCACTGTCATGGCAGAGGGAAGGACCAGGGTCCCCCCACAACTCAGAGGCTGCACAACCTGCTGGCAGCTTGCATGAACAGGCTCCACCTGAGGGGAAAAAAAACCCAGTGAGGGGCTTGATCCTTTTTTTTTTTTTCCTTCTGTGGAGCCTGCCCACATCTCCCACAGCTGGGGGCTGAGCTGCTGGCAGTTCAGAGCTGCAACGGGCCCTGGTCTTTCCCTCCATGGTGGCAGCACCCCCAAGGCCACCTGGGTGGGCAGGTAGTGAATGGGTGCTGCTCTAGCTCAGACACAGCACCCAGACTGATCCAAGGTTTCCCCAAGTCCAAGCTGGGGCAGCATCCTGCCCACTAGCAGTCCACCCCGGCAGCCCCAGGGTGTGCCACTGCTGTGGAGGGAATAACCAGGACCCCCCACAGTTCAGAGGCTACTTGGCCCATTGGCAGGTTGCTCCCCCCCCAGCCATAGCAGACATGGGCAGGCTCCACAAAAAAAAGATTGGGCTCCTTGCCACTTCTGCCTTCAGCCCACCTCTCCTCTGACAGAGTGGGGTGAGCTGTCAAAAGGCTGCAATGCTATAAATAGCTACATTGCAAACTTAACTACATGCAGATATGGTTTAGTTTGCAACATAAACTCATTTCAATTATAAAAAAAACAGCAGCATGACACAATTAAATCACAAAAATGGGCAATTTTCATCAAATGTACAAGTGCCCATATAATTTAACTGATCAGTGATCTGGTAGAAACACTAAAAAATGATCAATGATTACTTATCGGTCAGTTTACAGATTTTAGTCGGAAATTTTATAGTATGGATCAGAATAAAATTATTCATAAAACTCATGACCTGCTAGTAGATAATTCATAAACAGGATTTGACATGGGCCAAGAGAGGTCACGCTGGTGTATACAGTATCTGGGAAAGAGAAAGTCAGATGAACTGGGGGAAAAGGCTGGTTGGGGGGATATAAACAGGGAGCTCAAAGAAAATAGAGAACATTAGTTTAAATATGAAACTAATTTGTAAAGGGGTAATGGGAAGGAGAAAGATTTGATCAAAAGGGAAAAGGAAAGACAGGAGAACACCAAAAGTAAATATGGGAAGCAGAAAGGTAGAAAAGAAGTGGGACAGGAAGATGAATGGCCAAGAAAATCAAATAAGATGCATGTGATTTTTCTGCCCTAAAGTGTGAAAGAGGCATTACAAACAAAGAATTTGCTTAATAAAAGACTGCAACCACTGGATTTTAGAATGGAAGGCAAATTTTACCTGTGGCTGACAGTATTATGTCAAGACAAGATGGATATTCTTGGATTCATGCATTTGTATGCCTTATGTGTGTACAATAAGGAGGACAGTTTGGGGCTTCGAGATTATAAAATATGTTTATGATTTCTGATCTAGAATATATTTGTATGTTGTTAAAAATGCTTTTCTTTATTTACTAAGGCATATACTCCTACTCCATAAGCTAAAGCCACACTTATCTCTTAGAAATACATATTTTTTCTGGGTAATAGCCAAATGTCTTTCAATATATAAAGCTTTTCTTTAAATAACAGGCAATAGAACTGTACTTTACAATGAATAAGTGGATTAATTATGAGACAAATCACACTACATAGTGTTTCCTGCTCAGTTCTCTATGCATTTCAATGAATAAGATTTTACTTTAAAATAAAGGACATTTTTACATACCCAACAATGATTAAATGGACTAATTAGAGGCCATAAATATATTTTTAGTGAAATCTGAATGACTACACTTGTCAGTGGCCCAAGGAAGTTTGTTATACTCTTTGAATTATATACCTGGATTTATATTAATTATATAACTGTCTCATTGCTAATTTTAAAATGAAAGTTATACAAACATTCTTTGGACCTAGTTGGCATAAGTCACAAGGTAGAAGTTCCCTTGAATGAAAGCTATATTCATGTATTGGCCACTTGTCTTTTCAGTTTCATAGAGCCTGAAAGTCATCTGTGAGAGAGAGAACATGGAAACAAAAACCTAGTTTAATTAAGAATAGTGAAAAGCAGAGACAATGATAGAACCTTAGTAAGAGTATTACAACCATTGCTTTTACATTTATGTGACCCTAAGCAAGTGGGTTTTGTTCACTCACATTTTGAAGACATCTCAAAATCTTAGACTGGTGTCTTTAAATTCTGAGTGAACAGAACCCTATGACATGGAATTGCTTAGGAATTTAGGTTTACATGGGTTCTAACCACATCCCTATCTGCAGCTGCCATTCTCATCTTAAGTGGCTCAAGACATATTGGGGCATGGAAGAAAAAGTATCTGGTGTTTGCACCACTTTGTCAAGGATCCGCTCACTGGTTCCATATCGCACTCAAATCTATAGGACTAAGGTATTTTCATTAAGTAAATTACCATCATTTCCCTCAGCTGAGTCCTCACCCCGAGATCCTTTATAAGAGCTATTTGTCAGTTATTTAAAGCTTATTCTGTATATTATCTTGGCACATATTTCTTTAGTCCTCCTGTAAATTATTTTTGCTTGGTGCAAGGAAACAGAACTCATGGCATTCTTTGCAGTTCCTTAAGCACATCTGGAGAATGGAACTTAACCTGAAATATTTAAAAGCATTACACAGCATATAATTGCTGTTTTACTATGAAAAGGAGAAAAAACAAAACAAAAACAAGAAGAATATAATTGTAGGGGGGGAAACCTGTAATAACAAACTAAATTTAATGAACAAAGTTTAAAAAGCTGCAGCAACATATTAGACCATAAAAATCAAAATAAAATAGCTTTAAAAGAGTGACACAGCATGTGCCCAAAATATACTGACTACACCTGTCAGCAGGATGTACTAGTAGGAAATATACAGCATGCATCCTCTCATTTGGCATGGCATTCAAACCCTCTTCTAGTCTCTAATTATCTGGATGATATGCTGACCATTTTTTAAACATTGCTTAAAGGTGCCAGATAGCAATGGAAGAAGGATCTCAGAATGGTGAGTCTGTATATACTTAAAAAAAATCTGTGATATCTTGGTCTTGGACAGAATGTGGGAATTAGAGTTACTTCACTCTCCAAGGCATTGAAGTGATATATGACATGAAACAACAATGCAAGAGTGTTCAAGGCACAGTAGGATTTAGGGTGGCAAGTTATATTTTCAATGCAGTGTTTATTTCCATCAGAATAACACACAGATGATCCTACTGCAGAGATTTAGAGGCAAGGGGTACTGCATAGAATAATCTGACCCTCTCAATTTATAAGATATATTTTCAAAACTCAAAAGTTGATTGATCAATGGTTTCAAACACTACTGAGAAATCTAAGTTGAACCAAAGTTTGATTTTCATTTTCTAGCAAAAAGTGAAAATCAACTAGTCAATGTAATTTCTAACAGTACTAGGCCTGTAACTCAAGAATTATTTACTGAGGTCTATATAACTTAAATAAAATGTAGTCTTCTACATTTGTCTCCTTCCCAAAGGTAAACAGCTCTCATTCATGCTGGTATTCATTTGTAGTAACTTTCTCGGGAGAACTATTTTTGCTAGTTAAGCAAATTCAACAGGCTTTCTTTTGTAGGAAAACATTCCCTGTTCTCATAAAGAAGTGAAAAATGGAAGTTAACAAAACTGAAATTAGTGCTTATCAATTAAAACAAAGACTGAGATAGTAAGCAAAAGTTAATTAGAGAATGGCTACTTAAGGACTACAAGTACTTGGCACTGCCATATTTAAAAGGGGCTGGCTTCTGAATGGCATGCTGGGAAAACTATATGTTCCTCTAAAAAGCAATCTTGTACTGAGTGTAGTTAATGTGGGTTGATACACAAAGTAAGAATCAAAGTCAAAATGGGTGGGCTACGACACAGCATAACACATTACAAATTTCTGTACACAAACATACATACAGAATGAAGAATAGTCCTCATATTTATATTCCAATTTCAAACCACAAAGTGCTAGTCTTCATTTGACAACAATGGAAATAGTTCCAGAACTCTTGAAATTTACCAGATAATAGGACTTGCCATTGAAGTGGCAGAGATAAACTTCTTTAACATATTCTAATGTTATGCATCACAATGAAAGTTTAGAAATTCAGCATGCCTATAAGTACAGTTAAATTACAGTATACCAAACAACACTTTCTAAGGAGTATTTTATTAGACTGCACCACCCACTGAATGATTTCTGGCTTCTTGGGTGATTAATTAATTCTTCCTTCATTTTTCAATTTCTGTGGAACCATCTGGTCCATTTTTGTAGAAAGGCATTTAGCTGTAAGTATATTTTACAGTCCTTCCTAATTTAAAAGTAGTTACCCAGCTGCTTCACAGAAATTGTCAGCTATTGGTAAACTCGTCACTATTGCCAGCCTTAATTAGTAATCCAATCAGGATGTACTTTAAAATACAGCTAATCAGATTATACTCCATTGGACAAGAATTGGAATTGTATGATGTACCAGGTTATCTTGTTTTGCATCTGTGATTGCTACTAATCCAGGAGATGCATCTACTTTGCGTTGCATAGAAGGAAGCTAGTCTAAGTCAATCTATATCCATGCATGCATAAATGTTTATCTATACAGGCATGTCTACACATGCTTTTATGTTGCATAAGTGGAAGTAGGCCGGTGTCTATACCTTCAGGCGTTAATGTGCATTAATGCTGCATGTGGTCTGATTTTGGACTAAAGTTAGCTCCAAATCAGTCCACACGTACAGTGTTACTGATCAGTAAGGTGTCTACATGTCATTACTGTGTAGTAACTAATCAGGCATAAAATTTGATACCTGCATGATGCACGTATCAAACTTACACCCAAGTCAGCATAAATCACCATAGTTACTGCACAGTAATTTAGGTAACTGTGCAGGAACTGTGCACATGTAGATGCCCCACAGAGTATCATCAGTAATAATTACAGATAGTGTGCCAGAGTGAAAATGAATATCAAAACTTGTTATGTAGTACTGACTTTGCCTCTCAGCTCCTTCTATTTCACAGTAGGTGTAGTTCTAGATTTAAGGGATTCTCTAAAGGACAGAACTTCAGAATGTAAGACGCTGTAGCAAAGAAAAGGTGGAATTTTTTTAAAGCTTAATACCAAGTCAGGGGGAAGAAATTGTCATTGGTTTGAATGGGCTTTGGATCAGGTCTCTAATTAATATTATTTCATTATATTATCTTCATAAACTCATTTTGTTTTATAAAAGCTGACTGTTGTCTGACTGTAAGATTAAAAACTGTGGAGGGAGGTTACTTGCTGAAGCAGCCATGTAAAGAATTGTATTAGCATGTCTGTGTTGTGAAATGGAAGAATTTCTGGTACAGACAGTATGCAGAATTGAATATTTACAGGGAATATTCTCTTTCTCCAAGTTAACCATTAAAAGAAAGAAATCTTGTATCTGACATCTAAATCTAAATTAAAAGATTAACAACAATTAAATATGCACATCTATATTATACGGGTGACTATATTGGATACAGCTAGACTTAGCCGTATCCAATTTAAATACAAATCCCTGAGCATGTTGAATTTGACTGTGCAAGCCTTAAAATAGACAAGCACTTACTCACATAGTCTTATTGCCTCCAATGGGACTATTCACATGAGTAAGTAGTTATCAGTATGAGTAGAAATGACACAATCGGTCTCTTCACTAGCTAAAAGCACTGCTGGTGATCTCTATTGAAACTTAGGAAAAAAAAATGTACTATGGTCCCATCTACATGCTACACTTAAGGCATGATTAACCAGTTAATGATGCCTTAAGTGGTCACCCAGCTAAATGTTCAATCAACTAATGGCATGATAAAAAGAAGCTACAAACTTATTCCACAAAGTATGTGTAATAACTTTGTAGCTGCTTCCTATCATGCAATTAATTGAATGTGTGGCCAGGCCAGGCACCCGTGTGGCTGAGGTCCCCCCGGTCAGCTGAGCTCCCAGCTTGGAGGGGTGAGCCTGGGAGATCCTAGGTGACAGGACTTCCAGTCAGAAAGGGCACAGCCTCCCCCCATCATTGGGTGATGGCAGCTGATATGATCTCCCAGCTGCAGGGGTTCATGTGGCATCCCCTCAGCTGGGAGTCCCATCAACTGAGGTGAGTTCTATCCACAGGAATTTGCTTCTCACTAGTGCAGGGGTACCAGCAATAAGGCATGATGGATCTGATTTGCAAGGGCACAATCACACTCGTCATACACATGTGGCATGGCAGGAGGCACGATTTGTGGATTACACATTAGATTCCATCATGCCTTTAGCTGCTTGTTCACGTTTTTTTACCAATGTTATGCTCCCTATTGCATTCAAAGGAAAATAACCCCAAATACCTGTTATTTGACTGCAAAAAACTCGATACATGAACCAAACTGAAAAACCTTTTGATTATTACCAATCTGATAAGAATTGTGTTAAAAAACTTTTACTAACAGTATTTTTACATGTCTATATTTAAATGAACTTGCAAAAAAGACTGTGAAACTGAAGAAGATATGAAAACTTCATGAAACAATTCCATGAAAGATTCATTTATTGCTATTTAGCTGAACTGCAGATTTCCTTGATGTGAGATAGTGCATTGTATAATCTTAAAAGAATAGAAGAATGCCAGAGAAGTTTGGCTAACCCATATTTTTAAAAGAAGTTTAGAAACAGGTAAAGTGTTAAGACAGAGTCTGACGGACAGCTCTATAGTGAGAGATAAAAGAAGATGAGCTTTCAGTCAGTCATGTCTTAAGGGAAATATTCAATTGACAGAGTAGGAGAGGTAGAAGCATGCAGTGAACTGAGGCTAAGGAAGAAAGAAATTGTGTTAAGTTGAAGTCATTAAATGCCACTTCACTAGTTTTTGTCCAACTTGTAATTGAATCATAGCAAAAGCACTAAAACGAGGTGGCTGAATGGCATGAAATGAAATTCTCTCTTTTAAAATTTCAGCAAATGATGTGCTTTCTTTGAGGATACCTTAGTGATAAATCTACATTCTGGGCAGAGAGGTGGGAAGGAGAAATCATCTTGCACTTCACAACATGATGCATTCACATCCTCCAAGCAATATTCTTAGTATATTTGGGGGGGGAAAGTTATCCAATATCAGAGGTTTGGTGGAGGCAATTTGCCTTAATTGTATATCTGTTGTTTAGTAATAGATTGGCAGTTAGTAGAAAACTTCAAGAACTATTTTTTCATGAATTAGTTGTATAATATTTGTTGTGTTTGTTTATTTTCCTGAATTCAAAGACATATTTTATTTCTGTCTTTCATGTATCACTTCATCTTTATATGCTATCAACGTGACCTTTGGATTTCAAATGAAATCTACTAGAATCTAATTCAGTTCATTCTGGGCATGGTTTAAAGACCTGCCCTGGTGGATAATTACACATTTCAAGGCATTTTTATGTACCTTTACTCCACAGCCTATGAATCTCTGTATTTTATGAGTTTTATAGACCCTGAAATAAAGAGGTTGTGTTGCATTACTTTAAACAATTTTATCTAACCAGAATGTTAATTCCAAGGAACTGAGATTATAAATGGTCTGATTTTTCCTCTCACACTGTTGGGAATTCGGAGTAACTCCAATGAAGCCAATGAAATACTCTAAGGTAAACATGTTGAAAGTGGAAGTCCAGTCAGCTGTTTAGGCATTAAGCAGTGTGCATTAGGATGGAATTTTCTGTCTGTATTACTGGAAAGAAAATCTTGGTTTGAGATATTTTTTGATGATTAAAAGTTTTAGATACACATGCATACACACTACTAAGCAAAATAAATCACAAATATGAAACTAATTTAGCATGAGTGAAGATAAATACAACAAAGTGGTACCACAACTGATTCAACATATAGATTCCTCTACAAAAAGGAAACAAGAAGAAAAGGAAGAAGTTATGTAAAGAAGATCTCCAAAGAGATGAGAAACCCCTCAGATGTGACAAAGGTACTGTTACTATCAACTCTATAATATGAGAAAACAGCTTTTACATCCATGTGAAGGCTGCCATTATTCTGTTCCTATCTGCAACTCCCCTTTCATGTTTAAATATTAGACTTGCTTTTGTTTAACTATTCAGTAAGGGCAGTTGTGAAACATCTTCTCAGCTGGATATGATGATTGATCCTTTATTCAGATGTTCATAAAATATCCACCAGGATCTTTACTGAGGTAGATCTAATACCGACAACTTCAAAAACACAAAAGTAAAAGAAACTAGTATGTTTATATACAGAAGACCAAGTTGAAAATCCCATACTTATTGTCTCCATAGGGACACAGGAGTGGAATTAAGATATCTAGATTGGATTCCTGGCTTCCTCTGAATTTGTCTCATTAAAAACCCAGGTGGAGATCAGTTTCTCCCCCACCCCTCACCACAGCATTCACTTCCTTCTTTCTGAAATTTTACCTATCTTAGAGGAAGAAATGACTCCTTCCCCCCCATTTGGGTCACCAATGTGTTAGACCTATATTTTAAGGTTGCAAACTACCAGTTTAGAACAAGCTTTGGCCTTAAAAAAAATTAATGGAGCCAAATGTAATGGTGGTAGGATAACATGTAAAAATAATACCAACAGATTTTTAACAAAGTCATTGCCGTTTTAAAAATAACCCTTTTCGTTGAGAAAATGGGAAAAGGTAGCACTTCAGCTGTCTGAAAAGAAATGGGATAGATATTGCAAGCATTGCTTTCTGCCTTCCTCCAAAACTCATGACATGAAGATTACTCACAAAACAGATTCCAGAGCTGTTATTGCAGGTACCAACAATCATTAAACTACAATAGACCTAAATCCTCATCTAGCATTTTGGGATTATTTTATTATGGACAAATCTCAAAATATTTTGTGTGTGCTTCCAGGCAAAGCAGATGTTTTATCTGAATCCTTAGCTAAACAATCTTTAACTTCCAAGTTTTTCATTCTACCTTGTTTCAGTTTTGGTGACATTTTGGCACCTTCTTCCCTAGACCCAGCCTTAAATGGGTCAAAAGTGGAGTGTCACATAGAAAAGAAAAATGCTCATGGGTACATGCTTTTACAAACTTTGTTTGAAATTCCAAGATTGTTGTGTGTTGTTCAGTCAGAGTTAAGATTCAGGTCACTCCTTACCTTATTCTGACTGTGTCTCATGTTCTCAGTCCAAATAACACAGCAAATGATTTTAAAAACCTGGTAGGTAATACTTTAATGTCTAGTGCTGCAAGACTGGAGGGCAATCAAAACTGTTGTTAGTTGAACAACTTTAAAAATAGACACAGTCTAAACTTTAGGCATGATTCAGTTGAAGAGATAAAAACATTACTCCATGAAGGTTACCCAGTATATCTTTGACTGTGAGTCATTTTAAAAAAGGACTCTGATAACATGTGACTAAGTTATCAAAAATGTACAGGCATTTATAGTAAATGAAAGGGATACACAATACATTACTTACATTTTTAAAGATCAGCATTAACAGTATTCACAAATCAAACAAATTTATAAGAGATATCTTTGAATGTATGATGTTTCTTACTCCCATTTATAAATGTATAAAACAAACACAAATTCAGAATTTTTCCTCTTCATTTTCCCAGTTAAAACAAAGGATGAGTTTGATGTACTTAAGAAGTAACACAAAGACTTGGCTTTTTATTGGGCTTATACATTACTTTTCATTTGTTCTATTTTGCTTATTTCATTTTTATTTTTAGTGCAATGTTTATGACTAGTGTCTAAAATTACTTTTTTTCTAGTCTGTATCTTTAAAATGATATATTAGAAAGAATACAAAAAACTACAGGAAATCTATAAATTATAAGTAAATTAAACATGTAAAGCAGTTTTAATATGTAAGATTTGATTTAAACCTGTCAGTTTTAGGCAAAAATCTGAATGTGAAGTATCCATAACAGGACAGTCATTGATTCTGGGCCATATTCTTTATCCTTGTTTATTACCGCATCAAATTATGAATATCAAACTGAAAATAAATGAGTATCATGAACAAATGCACTTTAAGGATTCATTAATAAATATAATGGTTGATTATATACTTTCCTTTTGCATTTTTTGCACCAGAGGGGGAAATACAAAGTTCTGGCATTAGTAATCTCAGGTAAGACCCGCCATGCAGTTAGATTCAACCTCCCTTCCAAATACTTATTTACATTCCTTTCAGCTGTATGAGTTTTTATAAAGATTTCAGCTTTATAAGTTACATACAAATCTCTCTCTCTGAAGCTCAAAACCCGTCTATCTATAAACTTGCTAGGATAGTTTTGTCCAGGTACCTTGACTAATTTGACTGGAGCATCTGACAAAGTATTGGCCCCTTAATGGACCACACTTTTGGCCTTTTGTCACTATTAGTAGGTGTAGGCCCCATCATTCCCTCCAACTTTTTCCCATAAGTGCTGGTATTCAGCAGTGGAACAAAAAGATTTCCCTTTGTTGAGGCAGACCAAAGGTCAGACTAGCTATCTGTTTTTTTTAAATTTGCTATTTCGGTACCCACTCTTGGTATAATATATGCCAGACCAGATAACTTGGAACCATGTATTCCAGCTAAAAGTCCTCATTGTGCCTACTCATTGACAAGCCTGGCTCATGTGCTGTTCTAAACTTGAATTCATTATTGCATAATAACCGTGTTCAACCCCTGACCAGGGCATATACTTTGCATAAGAAATCCCCCTATACTTCAGAATGGGATAACTTTGCTCTGAGTCCATTGTGAATGCATATATATAGTATAAAAAATATCCTCTAGTTCTTCAGTATTCCAGGCACCATCTTGCTGTTTTTATCTTTTTATCTTTGTTTTTAGCTGTCTTTTTTGACTGATTTTCTCAAAAAAGGAGGGTGAAAATGTACTATATACTATTCCACTTTCCAAACCTTTTCTTTATCATTTGACCAAAAGTCTGGAGCAATCTATCAGTTTCAGCATATGCCACTTAGCCTCAGCGCTTGAGCCCAGTATAAATTCACTGGTAATTGTATGGTGCCTATTTGTTGCCAAGGGTCTGCCAGAAGACAAGGCACCAATTGTGTTATAATTTCCTGCAGTCCCAGCATACCTTCTCATATTCATCATGCTGGCTTTAGAAGGCAAATGAAACACCATTGACCACTGCTATAGCTAGAAAGGCAGGAGGCTAAAGCAGCAAGGAAAAGGATTTAAATTATAAAAGGGGAAAATGTGTAGAGCATAACATCCAGTCAGCTACCACCTTCCTCCCAGCAAAGCCTGAGAGAGAATAGGGCTGTTTTCTTGCTTCCTTGTTTCTGGTACAATCCTTCCTTTTTTGGCTTAATCTGCAATCTCATGATTTGACAAGACAAGCACAAGCTTTTCTTTGCCTTCTATCTTCCTGGGCCTATGCATTCCCTCTGTAGTCCAGCCTAATCCCTCCATCTAAAATTGGGAATGCTATGTATAACCCCCTAAAAGTTTTGGATTTGATTTTTGTCCATAATGCCTTTGTACTTGTATTCATGCAAGTTCAGCACAATGTACAAACCCATTTATCCAATAAGAATTACTGGTGCAATCATAATGTAGTTTCACAAGCAAGTCTGACGAATTATTAGTAGAAAGAAAGAAATTATAAAGCATTTTAAGATTAAAATAATCTGTTTAATAAATTATACAGAAAAATCTTCTGTTTCTATATATTGTCTTCAGTGAGAGAAATGCTGGATCAAGTAGAGCAGATGCATGTATAGACATGAAGGCTGAATTATTTATAGCTGTGTAAAAAGTCAAGTAATTTTTCTTTCTACTTCCCTTTTGGGAAAATACAAGATCTACTGACGTATTTGGGCAAATAACTTATTTGAGGTAAGTGTCTCAGCATTAATCAGTTTGACGTATTCTGTCTCCATGGTTAAGAATGGCATTGAATGGAAGGTAACATAATTTTAAAGTTAAAGAATAATATGGGCCAGAGAAACTGGGACAGTAATGAGGAAAAATTGCTATTGATTGTGCAAAGTTGAATATATCAGAGGCCACATAATGGGAAATGAATGTAGAAAAAAAGATTAAATCCTGGTGTAATTCAGATTTGCCCATAGATAACCATTTAAATAATATGTCATCAGCACAAATTGAACAGCAGATATTGACACCTCTTGAAAGAGGAGAGCCAGATTGAACAAGAAGCCTCTTACTGATTACCAAGGCTTTTTACCTATCAAAGATTTCAAGTCTTTGTCTCAGACTACACTTTTAAAAGTTCATGTTTATATTTTGAACCACTAGCAAAGTCAAGATGTCTTGTAATCTCTCTCAAATTTTGTATAGCATTTAAAACTGTTCTCACAATGAGATGTATGTACCTATTGACTTCAATAGTGCTTTGTATAGTATCAGTAAATACTCCTCTTTGTTTTTCAGTGTATAGTTAAGGCCTAAGTGTTTTGAATGTTCTGCTTTACAATCTAACCCTATGATTATTTTTATCAGTAAATAATTGTGTATTCATTCTAGTCAGTAGTGAGCTAGTCCAGAATATCAGTAGATGTGCCTTGGCAGACGCAGCAGCAGCATCAAGGTGAAAACTGAAGTATGCTTGCTTACTCCCATGTTTGTATTCAGATGGTTCAGTTTATTTGACTTATGTTTAATTAAGTATATTGGAGAAGTAGACTTAGCTGATGGAGATTTGCTGCAAATATTCCTTGCTTTGCAGTGTTCCATATCTTGACTGCAAAAATGGTAAAAATCTTAATTTTACCCAGCATTTAACAAGATTATGTTGCATTACAGAGGCAGAGAAACTGACCTTGGATAAAGTACTCCCATGAACAACAAGCAGGATAAAAACATTAATATTGAATGTATTTATATACTTTTAAAATGGCCATGAAAGCTTTCTTGTTCTTCTCAGAATTCTCTGGGTGAAAAGGCATGGCCTTCTTCATTTGCAGCAAAGAGGTTTTCATCTACTACCAACTGTTTTCTCTGCTGTCTGGTCATGAACTCCTGCTATCCTGATTTAGTCCATTTATAGATCAGCGAGTCATTTGTATTATAAGCTGTGAGAGGGTGGCTGAGGCCATCTTAGTTCCCCTCAGAACTCACCTGCCATGACTTTGATTGAAAGAAAAAGATGTTCAATGTTACCCCTTGAGTGTGAGAAAACACCACAGACCACCCAGATATGAATAAAGCCAGCACTGGGAAACTAACTAACAGGGTTACATTGTTGCTTCCACTGTACTAATTGCCTCATTAGCAAAGGGAAGTGATACAGCCACTCTAATGAACTCTTAAATCAGGGAGTGTCCCAGCCACGTTAGTCTATCTCCACCACACCAATTAACTCATTAGTGGGGAGTATCTCTACTGCATCTATCAGCTCCCAGCAGGGAAGCATCATCGCTGCAGCCTCCCTATGCCCAAATGTGAACCTGCCATAGTCATTAGGTGCCTGGTGGGCTGGATGGCCCCACACAGTGCTCACCCTCTGTACGCCGCCCAGGAACCCTCTGCCTCGGGGATCTTCTTGCCACTTTGTTCTCCAGGAGCCCTGGGTCCTTCCTGGGCTACCTGTGCCACCCACAGGCCTTGGATAAGTACCCCATCTCCTTACCAGCCAGCCATGGCTCTTCTGTGTCACCAGTCCCCAGTTCTCCTCCAGATGCCATCTTTCTTCCTTTCCCTCTCTCTCTCTCTTGTCAGCAGTCTCATCCTCCTCCTCCTCCTCTGGTGCACAAGGGCGAAGTGCCTTTCCTTGCAGCTGGGCTTATGCAGGCAGCGGTGAGTTAATTACCCCAGTCTTCCCTGGGTGTGTTAACTCCCCTCACCTGTGTGTTGTGCTCCCCATGGTTACCCGCTCTTATTGCTACCCTAGTAACAGGGCTTCTGCCTAAGCCCCTGTTACACAAGCCACTGAAATAAACCTGATTTGGGATCTTGAAGTTAGCAGGGTTCAATTGCGTCTCTTTTTGTAAGCTGTGTATCATGTACCTCTAGCATAATAGAGCACATACCTTGGTTGGAGTCTGTAGACCCTACCACATTTCAAAATAATAAAGGTAAAGACAAATATGAAAATCTTAAAAAATGAAGAGTTGGAAACAATCCTCTTATCCCATTTTCCTTTCACTTGGAAAAAAAAAAAAGATATAAACTTTGGATTATCATTTTTTCCCGGTCTTGTTAAAATGTATTTTAGCAGTCCTAACATTGTTCTTCTTAGGACTTTTTACAATTTCCTATATAAATGCACCACTTATGTGTACCAGAAGAAATACAGTGAAAACTGTTTTCTTAATCTTTTTCTGATTATCATAACTCCAAAGAACAATTTATGTGTTTCCATTCTATGTGAGTCATGTTTGATATTGAAATTACACTAGTGACATAGTTACACAGTGTTATAGGACATATCATTAGAATATGGCTAGATAAAATAGATGGTGTACATCCATTTGATACACTTTTAGTTTTAGGTTCCCATTGTAGAGTCATGTTATTTTGTCTGTCTTTAATAACTTCATATGATGTAAAGGAGAGGTCATATGGTTGATTATGCTCCTCGTTCAAAAGAAATTTAAGATACAGTTCTTCAAACCTGTTTTGGACAGAATGAATAAAAGGCTAAACAAAGTCCTAGATGGAGGTAGGCAAAGCATTTAGAATGAAATTATTCCAGAGAATGAAAATTAGAGTAAGATGTATGCTTCATTGAATGTGTTAAGGAAAGGTGTCATTGTCAAACTTCCTGGTGAAAAATGGGCAGTGATAGAATCATCTACAAAAATTAACATTCCTTTTTTGGGTTTTTTGTATTTTTAATTAAATTCTGACCCTTTTAATTCTGTTGTTGATTTTTATCCCTGATTTTAAGACTACATATTTTAGTGAATGACAAAATCCAACTTAAAAAGCAGAAATTAAAAAATAGTACTTGAGATTTGAGCAAATCTTTTCAAATTCCATGTCATAGCATAATACTTGTATGTGTTCTCAAATACCAGTATGTGATTTTATATCTATAACCTTTACAACAACTTCTTCAAAATAGTGATTTATTAATTCTTATTGTGATTTGCCTGCAGTTACAACCTTATTTTGAAAACCCATATTTATACTCCAAACAGTGCAGCTATTTAACAGCACTATTCCTTCATCACTGTTATAACTAAGAACATTTGCTTTTCATTTTTTTAACACAAAGACCAAACAAGAAAATAAGCTTAATGGAATCACAAGGAACAGTCACACAAAAAAAGCACATTTGCCTTGAAATACCTTATTTACTTGAATATAAGATTAACCTGATTATAAGATGACCCCCCAGTATTTAAATTCTATATTAGGAAAATATATACATTTGTTATAATTTTCCAGGTATAGAATCTATGTTTTGGAGTGCTGTCTTGAATCCTAATGCCCCACTGCTACAGCAGGGAAAACAGCCCCCTTGCCTTCTGCCCCACCCGTTTCTTCCCCCTGTAGCCATCCAATATTTCAACTTTTGAAATATGTCAAGAATGTCATTATTTGATGTTTTGCATATGGTCACTAAATCTTTCGTTGAAAGTATTGTAGATGTGTATTCTGATGGTTTAGACCAGGGCCAGGCAATTATTTTGGGTGGAGGGATGCTTAATGATGTTTGGTGAGCTGTCGAGGGCCACATGGGTAGCCACGCCTCTTGACAGGTGCCCTGGTTGCCATCTTGGGACTGGAAATCCCACCCCTAACCCCGGAACTTTGCTACCAGGGGTCCCTCCCTTTGCCCCTGAAGGGAGCAACTTAACTCAATAAATTCTAAGTCTTTTATATTGTGTGCAGCGGGTGGTTGGGAGGGTCGGGGTGTATGGTGGTGTGTGTGTGGGTGTGTGTATAGGGTGGGGACGATGTGTGTGGTGAGGGTATATGGTAGGGTGGATGTATGTGTATGGTGCGGGTGTTTAGGGTAGGGTGTAGGGTGTGTGGGGGCGGGTGTGAGGGAGTTTGTGAGTGGGTGTGTGAGGGGGCATAGGGTATGTAGGGGGATTGTGTGGCATTTGTGGGTTGTGGGTATGTGACTCTGGAACACTCTGTCCTCTCCTGCAATCAATGCAGGCAACACAGGGATGGGGGTGGGTGAGTCTGTGTGTGTGTCTCTGGTTTGTGGGGTGGGAGGGGGGTGAGGACCCCCCAGCTCCTCCCATGGCACAGCAGCCAGCACTGTACTTTGCAGCAAAAAACATAGCTCCCACCAGACCATTTGATTCCCAGGCACTCCCTGCACTCACAGGGCACAGGAGGAAAGCCCAGGACTGGAGCTGACTGCTTTCCCCACTCCAACCTGATCCAGTGCTTGGGGCTTCCCTCCTGTGCCCTGTGAGTGTGGGGAGCACCAGAGATAAAAACGGTCCAGGGGAAACTGTGTTTCTCACAGTGCTGGCTGGAGCCAGGAGTCAGGCACCAGTGCTGAGCAGAGCAACCCCCCCTCCCCGCCCCACTGTTGCTGCTGCCCCTGCCCCTGCCCCTGCTGCATGCCATGGGAGGAGTGTGGGGGTCCCCATACTTTTCCCTTACACCCACACCCTGCCCGCCCAAGCTCTGCACTGCTGTCATCCCTTTGGGCCTGGGCTCTGCATTGCAGCCAGCCTCAGGCTGTGTGCTCCCACCCAGATGCAGCCCTACTGCCCCCACTTCCCTTATGGCTGCCCAGAAGGAGCCAGACACCAAGGAAGCCTGCAGCAGTAGCCTTGCCCAGTGATAGCAGGGCCAAGTCCTTCTGCCAGCAAGGGTGGGAACAAGGTATAACAGGATATGTTGGGTGTGGGTTTAGGTGTCTCACTCCCATCCTTGTGGATGGAAGAGCTGGGCAGGGCGCCACAGGATGGATGAAAATACCTGGCAGGCTGGATCTGGTCCACAGGCTGTATTTTGCCCACCCCTGCTTTAGACGCTTGTTAAAGCTTAAGTATGTCTTTGTGAGTACTATTAACACTCAAGCAGGTTATTGAAATGACAATAAAATGCAATTTGTGGAAATTCACTGGTTATTTTTCCCAGACAAAATACAAGATGATTGTAAAGACAGACTGCTGTCAGCTAAATTTTAAAACTATAAAAGCTGTCTTCCTGTTTGGAAAAGCCTGTGTAACCATGGCCCATCATTCATGTCACAGTGTTCTAAAACTGCTCAAGGACTTTTGTCTCGCATGCTGCTTAAATGTTATGTGGCACATTTACTTGTTTAAAAATCTCAATGTTATAGCTAAAAATAATACTACAGCTTCAAAGTATGTAGTGTTCATTCTTCAAAAATGATGTGGCAACCAAACAATTCCTTCAGTTGATCTGATAGATCACGGCATATCTTATATTACCATGTAAGCAAAAACCAAATGTATATACACACCTTTTCCACACACCACACATACCTTTTCCCTTAAAATAAGCCATTCAAAATTGGTTTTGTCTCTCTTAATTGAGGAAACACATTTATGCATTTCAATAGAGGCTTAGGAATGCTAGCATGTTAGCAATTGGTTGTCTTTGGCACTGGCTCACCCAGGCCTGAATGCTTCAGCTGCCAGGAGCAGGAGCAGAGTCCTATCATCACAGCCACTTCCTTTTTCCCTGCTGCAGCACCAATAGCTAAACATTCAACCCTGTTGCAAACTATAAACATCTTTTTCTTCATTCAGCCTTCCTAAAACAACTTCTGTGTCTTATTTGGGCACATGATATGCAAATAAATACATACCATGTGCCCAAATAAGACACACAAGTTGTCTGATTACCCACAGATTTCAATGTCTGAGCTTTTAAAACAACAACATAAAAATGTATAGAAAAAAATCAGAAGTTAGTATAAGAAACAATCTGAGCACTGTTATCTATGAAACATAATTTTTATTTCAACAAGTGAAATACTATAGTATCTATGTTGAAAGAAATGTGCTCGCTATAATCCAGTATTTATAGTCTCATTCTATAGATTTGTCCACATTAAAATGCAAGGCAAGGTTTTATTAGAGACTCATACCACGGCCTAATCTATAAATTCCAATAATGAACAAATTTTTCCTTACAAAAATAGTCCCAAAAACTTGAGTGTATTATACTTTACAATGAATGAATTCAGTATTTTGATGCCATATGGATCATAAATCATCTTTTCTAATAAATGCAGATTAAAACAATCGAGAACTCAACGACAGCTGCTAATGAATGAATTTCAGTGTTAAGACATATTAAGACCTACTAAAAGTTTTCTATGATTCACACAATTTCTGTGTGAAATTGTGGAGACTGGGTCACTCCTTCAAGTGCTTTCTGTTGCAATATTTCAGGCCCATTCAGTGACCCCAGAAAAAAAGGTTCTGAATTTTTGCTAACTTCATCTTCATCCCCCTTCCAACTTCTCCAAATGTTTTTACCTGAAGTTTACAATAATCACATCAGAGATCTGCTTCTTGAAAGCCAAAGACTTTAAGGACATTTATATACATACATACACCTTTGCTAGGATCCGAGTGACCATGCCAGAGATCCGATGCTTCAGAGCAGACTAGATTAATTAATTCTGCTTTGCACGCTAGTTGAGGCAAACTGTGCTGTGCTGCATGCAGTTGTATAAGCAGTGAAATGTGCATCAGCATGCAGAAAATGACAGTGATGCACTTTTGAACTAAAGCACCTCCAAGGTGTTTTAGTTCAAAAGCATGCCACCACCATTTTCTCAGGGCTGATGCGCATTTCACTGCTTATACAACTGCAAGTGTCACAGCTTTACAAAGCGCCTAGTGCTGCGGTGCTTACATATGTAAAAATTCCCTAAGAGATGCCACTTCTGGCTCATCAACATACCCCTCTTTTATAAGACAAATAAGAATTGCCTCACCATGGAACCAGCTGTAAACTTCCAGAACTACCTCCTGCTAGATCCAAAGTGGAAAAGTACCAGATACAATCTTAGCTGGGAAATGCAAAAAATGACTGATTTCCTGTTCCCTTCAGGCCCTATGAAATTTCATGATACTAAGTTATGTACCTCAGTTATTCTCCATTTCATGGTCTTGTCCACATTTGGGTGTGAAGCAGTCTTTACCATCACCCCTTCTTCCTGCCCATTTTCTCAATTCTAAAATTGTGACTTAATTAATGAACACTGATACATCCATGTCCTGACATCCAAATATAGGAGGTACAGTTTGCCCTACTCACAGCAGCTCAGAGCTTCCTCAATACTGAGGCCTGTGGGCCACGATTCCTGGATAGTGCTTGGGAAATGGCCGCAGTTGCGTGTTGAGTGGGGCACTGGGTAGTGACACCAACCCAGACACGCTCAGGGATGCCAGGTGTAAGAGAGAGGGAGAAAGAGCGCGATACTGAGACAAATGGTATGTGAGGAAAAGTTATAAGTTTACTTACAAGCCAACCAGATGATTAATGAGTTGAAGTAACTTGATGAATACAGGAACTAATTACAAGGACTATTTACAGTAGTAGGTGGACACAGACGACGTGGTGTGGGTAGAAAAACGAACATATGATGGGTAGCGGCGAGTGACAAGTAAGGTGTAGTCATGAAGGTTGACTGCAGTCGAAAGTAATAACAATACAAGTATGATGCCTAGTTGGGCAACACACAGGGCGTTCCGGATTGCATGTGGTCTAACTAGAAGCTATAGCAGCCTATGCTAGAAATCTAGCTAGAAGCCTAGGGGTCTGTCCAGATGGCAAGACAGATGATCAGACTGTCTTTTAGATCTGATCCCAAGGACCAGAGTCTGGGAGCGTCTGGGGACCCACGCCGAGGCGCGCAGTCCCCTTTATAGACTCCCTAGCCAATAAGGGTCCCCCCCTTGATGGAACACTCTGGAGGCCTCAACATGCTGGTCCGGCCAGTCACGCTCTAGGGGTAACTCCTGACTGGTTAGGCTATAAGCGATCATGCACTGTCCGCATGATGGTACATATTAAGGTCACATTCCTCCGCCACTGCATCACCAAATGTCACTCACAGGTAGCCATGTCACTTAATGACTCAAACAACAATCTGGTGGAGTCACATCACCTCCTGAGTGGAGTCACATCACCTCCTGACAAGGCCTAGTAATAAACTTCAACAGGTGGCTTACTTATTCATCTCTGGGTCAGATTAGCAATATTATGTAGATGTTTTTGATGGAAACGATAGGTAGGAAGATTTTATCGCATATAAACCTTTGAATCTCTCCCTTCTCCCCACCCCTCCCCCACTGCCTCACAGAGACCTTCTCACCTTTATATGAATATGCATGCCACTGTTGATGGACATAACACATTGGGTGGGGCTCCAAGATATGCTTTAGATGCAACCCTTTCAATTGCAAGTGTCACAATTCTATAAACCTACCACCAGGGAAATATGGAGGTGGCTCTCAAACATTTAGATGCAACCCTTTCAATTATGAACAAATTGGATCCAGATTCACCTGGAGATTCTCAATAAAACATTCTCTTTGATATCACCATGGACAGAAATATCCTTTTATGAGGTAGTTTCCTTGACCATGAAGATCAACTGGCCTGGCATCAACCTCTTTGACAGTAGGACATCTTGTATTGCTTTGTCCTAACAAATCCTAATCTCACTTTACTCTTCAAACTGATCAAGCACCAATGTTTCAAAGGTTTAGCTGAATAGAAACAGACTTTATTGATTTATAGCCCCAACTCTCAAACCTCACTCACTTCACACTCAAAATTACCTGAAATATTAATAGTTACCAACGTGGATGTAAGGAGGAGCTCAGGTGAGAAAGACAATTTATATAACCTTTCTTAGGTGTACAGGAGCTAGTAGCTCCAGGAATGTGGACCCTGAGAAGGGCCCCTACCCCTTTTTTCCTTCCAGCCTATATGAAGTCCCAGGGCCCTCAAATTTGCAGAGATTACATTTTCACCGTACAATTCTATAAACCTACTACCAGGGAAATGTGGGGGTGGCTCTCAAACATTTAATATCAAGCTTTATTGCTGAGTTTATCAAGAGCAAAATATCTAGAGAATGAGTTTGTAAGTGACATGCATACATATGTGCTCCTATTTTGTATGCATTAGTAGCACAGGAACTGCCATTTGAGCATGCATTATTCATCATGGTAATGTCATTTATAAATTAGACATCTAACTGTGCATATCTTGTTGTGGTCACATACTTTAGGAACTGTAATCTTAGTATTGTTTTGTGCTTTATCTTCACTACTTATGGAAATTGTGCATTTACCACATTCTGAAATATTTACTGTACACCAGTTTATCTACTATTATTTACTGCATAATTGTTCTTGCCTGTATCAAACATAAGAAGGAGGGTTGTAAACTTCTGGGAAACTGGAGATGAAAGAAGGTATTCCTGGCAGCAACTCTTATCTAGGGATCCAAACATTTTAGAATTTAAAATCACTTTGGCAAAATATTACTGCATTTAAAGGAGCTTATGCTGGGCTAAACACCTTGGTCTAGCTGGATTGTGGAGAGGACCAGGAGAGATGGGCAAAATGTTGGATTTAAAACCACTTCACACTCTCCCAGTTTGGTGTGGGATAATGGTCTACAGTTCCAGTTGGTTCCTTGAATAAATAAAAGCAACCAGCTGCATAACAAGCGGTCAGTAACTGGGGCACCCCACTTAGAGAGGGGCAAAAACAGCAATTGCTGCTGCCCCAGCTGCCTTATACTCTGCAGCCACCCCTTGTACTATTGCTGCCCAGGGCACAGACTCTGGCTGTTATACCTCTGAAAGCAACCTCAGGAATTCTCCAGGTGATTCCTATCTGCCAGGAAGTACAAGGACTTTTTTCTCCAGTGATGGTCCCTACATCAAGAGCAATAAGGAGGTTCGTGTAGGATCCTCTACACCAAGAAGCAGAATTAGCTAGGAGAATTCTGAGGGACACACATCCTTTGGTTTTACAGCTGGAACAGAGTCCAGGATCTGTCTCATTTCACTGCTTGTTTTTCAAGGTACTTCATTGTTGATCACTAACTATTCCATTTTAAAACGTTTGTTTTGGTCTAGCTCTTGGGAAGAGCATCAGTGAATTCTTCCCCAAAAGGTGTTGGAAACTTTCACATTTCTTAACTTGCTCCAGGTAAATACATTTTAAAAGGAAGTAAAAATACTTATTTCACTAATAAATTTAAGGGTAAACATTCTTAAAATCTCCTCAAAATTTTAATGCAAAAGACACTGCAAAATAACAAAACAATGAATATTTATTAATTTTTCTTCATATAAGTATTACCTGAGGATATAGAGCTAAGAAAAATCAACTTAATTTGTTAATTCTTCCTCTCGTTTCAATGTACACACAAACAAGTACAAAACAAATAAACCAATGAAGTTTTAGACACCATTTTGATTGGAGTATAAATATAAAAAATACAGGGAACAACTTTTTTAATCCAATTATTTTCTGCATGAAACACCTACAATGCTCACTCCCTAAGACCAAAATGTAAACAAAATTAAAACTGCATTGTATTTGATAAAGTACCCAGACTACAAATAAGAAAACTCTGAAGGAACATTTGAAAGCCACCATAAATCCAAGAAAGATAGGAAAAATGCCAGCTAGTGATACATTGGATGTCTGATCTTCATTCTTTTCCATTATTTTTTTTACCCTTGAACAGATTTTCATGAAAGACAAAGAAAAGGGACAGACAAGGTTCTTTGGATAAATCTGACATATTTTATTAGACCAACTCAAATAATTGGAAACATTCTTCTTTCTAACAAGGTTTGGGGCCCAAACACCCTTCATCAGGCTGAGGAAGCATCTGCACATGGTCTGTGCTTTTCCTGGATGGAGTGGTTAAAGCAGCCAGAGGCCAGTACATATGCAAGAAAGCCAGTCAGTTGAAATGTAAATTGAGGTGGTCGATAGGTGAGAGAGAGGTGGGGGAGGGAGAATGAATGTAGCTGTAGTCAAAGGATGGTGGGTGGGGGTAGAGGGAAGGGAATGAGAATAGCTGGTAAAAAGTGAAGGGTTTACCTGAGGATTCAGATGTTAGGCAGGTTATAATGTGTCAAAACTCCAATGTCTATATTTAGTCCATGATTATTTGTATCCAGTAGGTTGATGAAGTGAAGTTCATAGGCTTGTCTGTGAAAGGTATTTTGTAAATTCCCTTTGAGCATTGGAACTGAGAGATTGGGGAGTGGTATTCTTGTGAGAAGTGTGCCCCTGCAGGTAATTGGGTAGTCTTGTCTTTGATAAATTGATGGTGTGCATTCATTCTGGTGCACAGTTGTTGTTTGGTTTCTCCTACGTATTTTCCATTGGGGCATTTGGTGCACTGGATAAAATATATTACATTTCTGGAGGTGCAGGTGTAAGATCCATGAATGGTGGTGGTTCTGTTATGGGGGGGTAGTCATTATGGGAGTGGTAGAGATGTGTTGGCAGGTTTTACATTTCTTGTTCCAGCATGTATGAATCCATTTGGTGTGTTTTGGTCTGTAGGAAGTTTACTTCGGGTGATGAGGTTGGTGAGGTTTGGTGCTTGTTTAAAGGATAGGATGAGGGGTTCTTTAATCTGCTGCAAGATTTTTCCCATCTTGATGCTTATCATTCATGTGCCTCTGTTTGAAAGCCAGTGAAACTGTAAGAGTCTTGTGGAAAACTCTTTTTCCAAAACAAGAAGGAACAGAAAAAATAAAGCTACATACTGTTCATTGTGTTTTCAACAACGTAAGAGTCTCAGTGAGCTAAAAAAAAATATCAAATGAGTTTAATAAGAGCTTAACTGAATTCCAGAAAAGGTAAGAGAGTTCTGGTAGAAACCTAGAATTTTAAGAGGGTGTCAAGTGAAATATATTCAGGCAATTAAATAACATGGTATATTTGTTAAAGAACAATCATTCAAAAAAATTATCCTCATTGGCCTATTGTACCCTAAAAGAGATGCCAATGTTTCTAACAGTTGCAGAGAACTGACTCCTTCCAAATGAAAATTTGCATGAATGTCACACACTACGGGCACGACTTTACAAAGAGAGGTGTTATTCTACATGCAAAAGAATATTTGGAAAATAATATCTTTAACCTCCCAAACTTCTGGGGGTTATCAATATTATTGCAGCAAGAAAGCAGGTTCCCAAAACAAGAGAAATGTGCCTAGTTGGTTGATTTAAAAAACAAACAAACAAAAAAAATTGAGGTAATACAGTAACATAAGGAAGTTAGAACAGCATTACTTAGTTCTGTCATCCAACAGTACTTCATAACCCAAAGGACATGGTTTTAATCAGTGGGTCTGAAATGTAAATGAAGTGAAATTCTGACAGCATTAGATCAAAGGCAAAGAGAAGGATGGAAAGTTTCTCAGATAAGTCTCTAAGGGAGCAGTCAAAGTTAGGCAGATAAACAGAACAAAAGTAAAATATATTCATATCTGAAATTTTACTACATTTAGCTCTAACAGAAGAACCCAAAGGTAGCCTTAAGCCAGTGTAGTTACCTAGTTAAGAATGTAGCAATGGGCTAATGCATTTGACATTGTGATGACAGACTTTATGCCCATTGAAAACCTTTTTGATAAGGTGTGAGCTAAGGAGACGACATCATCAAAGGGATTTGGAAACTTTTGATGGGTCCAAGAGACATAATTCCTAAATGGGTATTCAGTTACTTACTGATCAGTAATTCAGAGGAAGCAGGTTAATACTTCTATCTCTGAAAAGACTGAATTAGAGATGGGTGACTTAAGATTCATTAAAAAAGCAATCAGCTTGACATCTGACTTTAGAGCACTCTACTTATTGTGGAAAGGAAGAAAGGGGATGTTAGGATTTAAATCCCATTGCAGTTTTCTGCTGAGAAACAGATAGCAATTCATCACTACCATTAAGTACCAGATTAAAAAATAGTGTCAGGATCTCAGACTCACAAGGGCATTCAAAATTGCCTGGATCTTCGAGCCAAAGACTAGCACAAATAAATACAAGCTAAATGTCACTTCAATGATTTCAACCAATTTACTCAAGGCATGGATTTGATCCAAATTATTTAGTGATAATCAAAATCATTGCTCCTTATTCAGTTTTATTGAGCCAGAGGAAGGGATTATTTTGCCATTTGCGGGACAAAAATAATCATTTCTAAATTAGGTTTAAATTTAACAATCATGTCTTTTATTTTCAGCATTAAAACAGTTTCTCTTGGACTAAAATACTTTTGTGGAGCATATTCTGGATTGTTTTCCTATTAAACCTGACCAGCAAATTCTGACAATATATTTTTTGGTGAATTTGCCTTATTTTCACAATCAGATCACTTTGTAGACATAGTATGATTTCATAGAGCTTATGAGGGAGCTTATCAGAGTTTTGATTCTACCTGTTTGCCTGATAGTTTGTTTCCCTCCCAAGTCCCTCCCTCCCCAAAACCACTGGTCCCCCAGTTCTTCAGCAGCTGCTAAGGGAAGAATTCTGGAGACTGGGGCAAGGTACAGACATTGAAAAAGCCCAAGACAGAATTGATCTAATTTGCACAGTTTTTTCTGTAAACGGTGTAGTTTAGATTGATTGCAAATAAGATACACAGTCACCCTTAGGTGGGGGTGGGGGAGAAATCTGAGACCTGGTTCCGCCATTATCAAACCATTCTGTGCCTGCTTAACTTCTGTTCTGTTATGGGTATAGACCAGTTTCTTATCACTTATACCATTAAAAGTGTAATGTATTTACCTGGCCTGGCAGCCAGGTATCTCAAGGCTTCCAGGCACCTGGCTTCTTTTCAGCCCATCAAGAGAACCAGTGAGGATCTAAGGCATCCCAAGATATATTAGGAAGGTCTAACAAACATTTCATATTTGAGGCTGAAATTAGCTTCTCATTAGTACAGTTTCTACTGACAAATATCTCATATATATATTTTTGGCAAATTTTAAGGAACACAATGAATGTTGGGTTAGCAGAAGTCATCCAGGAGGATAACAGTGGGCAGGTCTACACATGCTAGCAATAGAAATCAAGAATAATAAGAAGTCCTTTTTTAGGTATATAGGGAACAAGTGGAAAACAAATGAAAGCATGAGGCAACTGCTTAACAGCTCAGGACAGTTGGTTACGACACTCAGGAGAAATCTGAACTCCTGAATGACTATTTTGCTTTCATATTTAACTGGAGTAAAGGAAAAATCATACTACTAAGATTCAGAATGGGCATGGTTCAAATGACCACCTTCCTACTGTTGACATCGAGCTGGTACATGATCAGTTAGAAAAGTTAGACATTTATAAGTCAACAGGACGAGATGAACTTGACTCAGATTCCAGCTCTGGCATGAGATGTGTGGGTGAAAGCCCACTGAGCCTCCATGATCCCAGGGACCCCCCAGGAGAGACCCCAGGAACCCCAATGAGCCCCAGTCTGCCCACAGGTAAGGATGGGCCTGTGGTGGGAGGGACATAGCCAGCAGGGAGGCAGTTGAGTGGAGCCAAGGAGGGTCATGCCCACCCCCCCAGCTCCTACTTGCCTCAGCCCCCCAGGGAGCTGTGCAACCGGGCTGCCGGCACATGAGACAGGTTAGGGGGGAGCACTTACTTGTCCCCTCCTTTGGTGGGGGGGAGGGACCCCCTTAGTCCCTCAAGAGCAGCGCAGCACTGGGCGGCTCTTCTGCACATGCATGCAGTTTTAAAAGGGCCTGGCAATGGCAGAAGCCTCACTCAGGTACTGGCTTTGGGATGAGATGCACGGGTTAAAGTCCTCTGCACCCCCATGAGCCCAGGACCCCAATGAGCCCTGGCCTGCCCTCAGGTAAGCAGGGGTCCATGGTGGGAGGGACATAGCCAGCAGGGAAGCATCTGAGTGGAGCTGAGGAGGGTCACATCCCTCCGGCTCCTACTTCACCCAGCCCCCCCAGGGAGTTGTGTGACCAGAGCCTCGTGAACAGGATGCACAAACAGTCATGCTTCTGGGCCCAGCACATGAGTTAACATGGGAGTTTGCACAGGAGGGTGAGTGGGAGGGCCCATGGCCCTGCCGGTGAGCCCCCTATGGTAGGCAGTCCCATCAGTAGCTGGCCTATCAGCGACACAATGTGGATGGGCACACGCCACACCCCGAGGGTCCCCTGGGAGTCTGCAGCCTCCCTCTCTAACTCCTCAGAGGTCTCCACCCAGATGGAACTCATGGTTCCAGGATCTATGCAGACAGAGCCCCTGGCTCTCGGCTGTGGGGGCTGCCTGGCACATTTCCAGGCTCATGGGACTGGGAGCATGGCCACCTCCCATTGCAAGGTTTGCTCCACTTTGGAGTCTCTGGGGTGTCAGATAAAGGGGCTCCAGGCTGCAGTCCAGAAACTGCGTGCCATCAGGGAGGGTGAGCAGGAGATCGATTCCTACTACCAGGCCCTTCACCCCCTGGAGGCAGAGGGTAGACCAAGGTCACATACCAGAACAAGGGAGGACTCAGGTCTTCCATACTGTCCAGCCAGGCAGTTGGATCAAGGTGGTCAAGGGCCCCAAGGCCTGCCGCATCAATGTCTCCTCCCCTTTGGGGCTTTGCAAGAAGTACGAACCTCTTGCAGTCCCAGTTGAGCCTGCAGAGAGGCCAGCTCCTGCAGGCAAGGGAGGACCACCCACCCTTACTCTCCCTAAGACAAAACAGAGAGTGGTCATCGTGGGAGACTCCCTCCTGAGGAGGTAATCTGCTGCCCTGGCCCCCTAGCCCAGAAGGTCTGTTACTTCCCAGGGCCCCTCATCAAGGACATAGGAGAGAGGATACCAAATATTATCCATCCCTCTGACCACTACCCTATGCTCCTTATCCATGTGGGCACAAATTACATGGCTTGGAGCAATCCCAGCCAGGTCATAAGAGACAGCAGGGCTTAGGGGGCTGCGGGCACAGGTGATCTTTTCCTTGCTTCTCCCACTTGTGGGTAATGGGCTGAGGAGGGAGAGATGGGTTGAGGTAGTCAACCAAAGACTGCAACACTGGTGTCATCATGAAGGCTTCAGCTTCCACGATCACAGTCCACTCTTTGGTGAGAGAGGCAGTGGGCTGCTGGGGAGAGATGGCCTCCACCTGTCTCGACCACGCTTTAAACTAATCCCGCCACAGGTTGCGGGGATTATCACCACTGCTAGCCCCCTGGGAAACCCTTGTAAATAAATCCAGCAGGCTAAGACACTTAAGGGAACCCACCCTACCCTAGCCCCAGAATGATCTGTGGGGAAGGCAAGGGCCCCCAATGGGACACTTGCCTGCCTTACACCAGTGCCAGAAGCTTGTGGAATAAACAGGAGGAACTGGTCCTCCTGCTAAACAAGAAAGACTACAACCTCATAGGGATAGCAGAGATGTGGTGGGACTCCACCTATGACTGGGCCACAGGTATAGATGGCTATACCCTGTACAGGCATGATCATGCAGATAAAAGGGGTGGGGGTGTAGCCCTCTATGTCAAGGATAGCTACATGTCCCTCCAAATTGACAGTGGCACCCAGGCAGGATGACGAATGTTTCTGGGTCAAAAAACTTGGGAAATGTGGCTCAGGGAACATCATGGTAGTAGTCTATTACAGACCTCCTAACCAGAACCAAAAGCTGGACCAGAAATTTACCAGGGAACTGACTGAAGCTGCATGCTCTCAGTGCATGGTTGTCATGGGAGACTTCAACTACCAGGACATCTCATGGGAAGAGCGCTCACATGCATGGATGAGCTCTACCTGACTCAAAAAGTCTATGGGCCAACAAGAGAGAAAACATTTTTGGTACTGGTACTGGCCAAAGGGGATGACATAGTCAGTGACCTAAGAATCGATGGAAAGCTGGGTGATAGTGACCACAAGCTGATCAGCTTTACTATCCATTGCAAAGCTGGCAAATCAGTCAGCAATACTGAAGTCCTTGACTTTAGGAAAGCTGACTTTGACAAGCTCAGGAGGCTCATTGTTGAGGCCCTAAGGGACCAAGACTTGACTGGAAGAGGAGTCCAAGAGGAGTGGTTGCTCCTCAAGGCAGTGATCCTGACAGCACAAGGGATGGCCATCCCACCTTGGAGGAAGGATGGCAAAAGGGTGCAGCAACCCCCTTTGCTTAGCAGGGAACTCAAAGATCTCCTATGACTCAAAAGAGAAACTTATAAAGGATGGTAGGTTGGAATTATCACCAAGGAGGAATACTCAGCACTGGTCCATACCTGCAGAGAGTGGATCAGGAAAGCCAAGGCTGCAACTGAGCGCCATCTGGCTTCACATATCAAGGATAACAAAAAGTCCTTCTCAGGGAGTTGGAAAAAAAGCAAGGGTAACATTGGACCCTTGCCTAGGGCTTCAGATGGTTCCAAATCCTTTGGCAAGCATCCTACATACAGGCCCAAGCCCAAAAGCTTGGGGTTCAGATGCCCCCGAATCTGGCTTGCCCTCAGCCAAATGGCCACAGCAGCAAGCTAGGAAGGAATTTCCTATTTCCATAAAATCAGCGTGTAGCTGAGATCCTCCTAATAGAAACTGGCCAGTAGGAAGCTAACTATGGAGGATCTTGTAGGGTGTCCTGTCCGCCATTGGCAAAAATATTTAAAAATTCGTGGCACTCAGGTGAAGTACCTGAAGACTGGAAGAAAGGGTGGAAAGTTACAGGCGAATCAGCTTGATTTCAATCCCTGGTAAGATTCTTGAGAAAATTATGAAGGAGACCATTCTGGATAAGCTGGCTGAGGGCAACATCCCGATAGCCAGCACAGGTTTGTCATGGGTAGGTCTTGCCTGACCAATCTTATCTCCTTCTATGACCAGGTGACATATCACCGGGACAAGGGAGAAGAGATTGATATCATATACCTGGACTTTAAAAAAGTCTTTGATCTGATGTCCCATGACTGCCTCATGGAAAAATTGGCCAACTGTGTCCTCGGCTGCACCACAGTCCGATGGCGAGGTCAGATCCAGAGAGTAGTGGTCAATGGCAGTGAGTCATTATGGTAACCAGTGGTGTCCCCCAAGGTTCTGTCCTTGGATTGTTTCTCTTCAACATCTTTATCAACGATGTGGACATTGGTGTCAGAAGCTCACTGGCTAAGTTTGCCAATGACACTAAACTTTGGGGCATAGCGTCCACACCTGAAGACTGACTACTGATGCAAGCTGACTTGGATGAGCTTAGTAAGTGGGCAGACACAAACCTGATGATGTTCAATACCAATAAATGCAAGGTACTCCACCTCAGGGAAAAAAGCCCAAAACATACTTATAGGCTCGGCAGTGCTACACTTGCTAGCACCACTGCTGAAAGAGACTTGGGGGTCATGACTGAACACAAGATAAACATGTGCCACCAATGCAATATCGCAGCTGGTAAAGCAAACAAAACCCTGGCTTGCATCTATAGATGCTTCTCAAGTAAATCTGAGGATGTCATCCTCTCACTGCACTTAGCCTTGGTGAGGCTGCAGCTGGAGTACTGCATCCAATTCTGGGCTCCGCAATTCAAGAAGGATGTCAAGAATCTTGAGAGAGTCCAGAGGAGAGTCACGCACATGATCAGAGGGCAACAGAATAGGCCTTATGAAGAGAGGCTGAGAGCCATAGGACTCTTCAATCTGGAAAAGCATAGGCTCAGGAGGGACCTGGTGACTGCCTATAAGTACATGAGAGGTGTTCATCAGGATCTGGGAAAACGTCTGTTCACCAGAGTGCCCCAAGGAAAAACAAGGACCAACGGTCATAAACTCCTGCAAGACCATTTTAGGCTGGACATAAGAAAAAATCTCTTTACTGTCTGAACCCCCAAGACCTGGAATAGACTCCCTCCAAAAGTGATGCAGGCAGCTACTCTGAACTCATTCAAGAAGCGTTTGGATGCTTATCTTGCTGGGATCCTTTGACCCCAGCTGACTTTCTGCCCCGGGGCAGGGGGCTGGACTTGATGATCTTTGAGGTCCCTTCCAGCCCTAACATCTATGAAATTATGAAATCTATGAAACTTCATCCCAGAGTGCTGAAGGGGCTGAGTCATAGCAGGACCTCTGGCAAAGCTCTTCCAAAACTTGTGGCACTCGGGGGAAGTCCCTGAAGACTGGAAGACAGCCAGTGTTGTTCCCATCTTTAAGAAGGGGAGGAAAGAGAACACAGGCAACTATAGGCCAAATAGTCTAACTTCTATCCCAGGGAAAATCCTGGAAATATTCATCAAGGAGACTATGTGCAATATGCTTGCAGAAGGTAGGATTCTGAATGACAGCCAGCATGTCTTCATCACGGGCAGGTCTTGTCTTTCTAATCTCATCTCCTTCTACGACCAGGTAACCCACAACCTGGATAGGAGAGAGGAGGTTGGCACTGTATACCTAGACTTCCAAAAGGTCTTTGATCTGGTATCCCATGATGTTCTCATGGTAAAATTGGAGGATTACAGGTTTAACTGCTTGACAGTTAGGTGGGTAGGAAGTTGTCTATGGGGTAGACCCAGAGAGCTCTTGTGAATGGATCTGTGTTGTCCTGGCAAAAAGTGGTCAGTGACGTCCCTCAGGGGTCTGTACTTGGTCCAGTGCTTTTCAACATCTTGAGAATACATCAAGGGCTCAGTGAACAACTATTCACCAAGGAACCCTTGGGGAAAACCAGGAATAATGGTCACAAATTCCTGGATCACTGTTTCAGGCTTAACATTAGGAAAAATTTCATCAGTTAGGGTGTCCAGACTGTGGAATAACCTCTCTCCAGGGGTGGTGCAATCACCTACCCCTGGAAATCTTCAAGAGGAGACTGGATGGTTACCTCGCTGGGGTCACCTGACCCCACTTGTCTTTTAAGCCTGATGCAGGGATGGTGGACCCAATGATCTTGTAAGATCCCTTCCAGTCCCTTACAATCTATGAATCTATGCTTTTATGTGTGCCTAAATTTAATGTGCTTTTGCCTAATGCACATTAAGGCAATTTAGGCATGTGTCTACATGTGTGCGTGCACATTAATTTGGTGTGTAGCCTGACTTGGGACTAAAGTTAGTCCCAAATCAGTCAACATACACAGTGTTAATGCACCTTAGTGTGTCTACCGGTGTGTTAAGGTTCTTTAGTTATTCATGCCTAAAATTGATACCTGCAAAAATGTCTAGACCCGTGCCCTTAATGTGCCTTAAAAATGGTTAATGAGCCTTGTAGATGCACCCAGTGAGTACCAAAGTATAGTGTTTCAATGAGGAAATTAATCCTTTAACTATGCATTTGAAACATTCTAATATTTATTTGGGTTTACTTAAAAGCATAGATTCCCCCTGCTTCCCCAAAGTATAATGCTGTTTTGAAGTAGAACTGAAAAATAAATTAAAATGTAAATCATCTTTATGAAGTTGTTTTTTGGAATATATTGTACTTTATTAATCAAAACCTCTTTTGAGGTATGTAAAGGACTACATAAATTACACTTTGTTGCTCACATTTTCCAAATCTCATTTTTAAATATTTCAATAGATGTCTAAAATGCCACTATTTACTGAGTAAAGAGTCTGTGAAGAAGTCAAGGTTACATACCTAGAGCAGACCCCTGGCCAGGGGAGTTTGCCCAACTACAGTGGCATGGCCACGCTCCAATGGGAACTCCTGACTTTCCCCAGCACTATTTTATCACCTCACCAGGTGAAGTGGATTGGGCTCATTAAGCAATCCAGGGTTATTTCCAGTCCCAGGAGATGGGACAATGGGGATGTTAAGAGAGAGAGTGATGGGGGAGACAAATAGTGTGAGTGCCTGTCTGCTGTCCAGAACTGAAGTCCCTGGGAACAGGGCAAGAGACCTGCATGGTCTTGAGAGCTCAGAGGAGGTCACATACCCAAGGGAAACCAAAGCTCCCGTGTTAATTGGCTATCATGTGTGGTCAATTAAGCCGGCGCAGCATCAGTTACTGAAGAAAAAAGAAAGGAAATATTTGATTGCGGCTTTGGTGATCAAGCATGTATGGATTAAGGAACTGGGGAAGGGAGAGGCTGCACCTGAGTCCCCTGCAGCCAGGAGAAGTACCACTGGATGAACAGCAAGTTGCCTGTAATTTTACTTCCTATGCCAAGAAGTTTATTTCGTTGAGTATACCTGGGTGGGCACCGGGCAAGTGATGAGCAACACTGAGTTGGGGAGTCATCACCCCTTCCCACATTAATTAGGTCATCAGTCATGGCAGGTGAGATAAGAGAGAGGAACCATGCAATTGAGTTGACCGGCACCAGCCTTGGAAAGAGGGAAGCCAGTGAATGTCAACAGGACATAAAGGCCCACGTCCATATGCAGTAATATCCTTACAGAGTCATTTCCATTTTCTAAAGAATCACTGCATGGTCTTGTATTCTTTGGGGAAAGTATAAGAAATACTCTGATTTAGGGTGAGTATATTCCACATATTATAGATTTTGTTTTGGTTGAAGATGCACCTTTTGCATCCCATGTGAATATTATTGTGAGATATATTTGAGAAGCAGAGCATTCATTGAACTGTTTCAACACACAACATTAGATTAAAATAGATAATTAATCTGGAAAAAATAAAATGTGTTTATTTATGACAATCTGTCAAAAAAAGCAACAATCAGATATATTTTTTATGACCCTGACTCAAAGCCCATTGAAAACTATGAAAACTGTGAAAAGGCTCACATTAATGTACTTTGGAACCACATTGCTCTGTATGTTTCCATAGAGAGAATCATGTTTTAACAATTCCTTAATTCAATATATATATTGAGGTGAGATGTATGGGTTGGGGGGAGTCAGGCAGGGTACTTGTGGCCTATCCATCATCAGAACCGCAATACATACATACATACATATATATGTACATGTGTATGTATGTATTTATTGCAGTTCTGATGATGATGGATAGGCCGCAAGTACCCTGCCTGTGCCCACCCCCCACCATTCGCCTGACATATCTTGGTCAGATTAAAGATAGGAGGGTTCAGTGCTATACTTGATGAGCCCCCACTAGGGTACTCACATTACCGTGGTGGCTGCTCTGGGGTTCCACCTCCTGTACACCCCATCCACTCACTAATCATAGCTGTTGAAGGCTCTCCGGCCATCTTTGCTGCTCCAGGCCACTGTCCTGGCTGACTCAGATACAGCTGAAGGGACATAATCCAGCTCCATTTCTAGCTGCTAGATGTTGCAGCATGGGTATGTCCGAGGCTTTCTCTGCCTCCACTGTCAGGCCCTTTCCCAGGGCCTGATGCTTCAGGCCTTCTCTCACTGGGGTAAATGTCCTCCCTCTGGGACCCAGAGGGTCAATGATTGAACCAAAAAAAAAAAGGGAGAAAAAGAAAAGGCAAATAAAAGAACATGCTGTCTTATCTAGCATTGCTGTGCCCTATGGGAGATGCCAGGGTGGGTGTGGCAGGGCACTGTTGGTGCCTGTCACTTTAAGGGCTGAGCCAAGCAGCCAGCAGGTGCTTGATTGTGCTGGCCATTTTAGATCTCTGGCCGCCTATATAATCAGAGCAGTCCACTGCTGGCAGAGCAGGCAGAAACATTTCCGGCTGCAAGGCTGAATGCAACACCCTGGAGGTAAGGGTGGGAGCTTAAGGGGATGGTTTGGAGGCTCCTGGTCCTGGGCATGACCTAAAACTGCACCCTGCTGGGAGTGGATGGCCTTGTGGGGCCCCCAGTGGTGTGGGTGTCCCCAGGAAATACCAGGCTAGTTACCACCCTGGTGAAAAGCAGGTCGGGGTGCCCTAATAACCCCAGCACCCACATCCCTGGTGGGTTCAATCAGTTAAGGAGAAGCCCAGGCTCATGGGAGTCTTGAGGCAGGGCCCAGGTCAGTGGTGGGACCTGAAGCAGTGCCCAGGTTCTTTGTGAGTCCTGCAGCTACAGGGACCATGAGAGGGGGCCAGACATGGCCGTGGCTACCTGAGCCTCACAGGGTGTAATACCTCAGAACAGAGGGCCAGGAAAGGCTATGATCACCTGATCCAGACGGGGTGGCAGGCCCCAGTGAGCCCCAGTGAAAGGTGGTGTGGGGGTGTAAGACCCTAGGGCCAGGCAGGGCTGTGGTCACCTGAGCCCCAAGGGGTGTAAGACCCCAGTGTGGACTCCCAGTGAGGGGTCTAATGGCTTGAAGTCCAGTATATGTTTGTTTGTCTGTTTTTGTGTATGTTTTATGAAAGACCTGGTGTAAACCACTGGTGAATGCCATCTGCGAGGCTTGGATTGTGGTGTAGGGGAGGAACGGAGCCACAGATAGTTCCCCTGGCATTGGGGCAAGAATGGGAAGCCTCCCTCCTAATTAACAACATAATTATATATCATCAAGGCATGGCTGGCGAGGAGGTGGGTGGTTGCCCATAGAAACAGGTGGGCAGGCCATTGGTAGATTGGCCCCAAGAGAGCCCCCTGTTACAGTGGGCAATCACACAGAGGGGCCCTGGTCCCCCATGCCTGCCCCTGACAGGGACTCTGCTCCATAGGAACTGAGCCATTCTAGTTCCTACTAGCCTGCTCTGACACTGAGCTTCACTTGCCTGGTGCTCGTTTTTCCATGCTCCTCCACCACCATTTCCCCAGTGCCTTTTAAATCCTGTGCAGGGCTGACATCATCTGCCAGGCACCACTAAGGCAGATGGACGGTGAGTTTATATATATATATATAACATTTTAAAGGGTATAATTTTCCATTCCCTTTAAAATGGTATTTGAGATGTTATGAGTTTTCTGAGGTATTGTAGGTCTCACACTGAAGTTAGTAAGAGAAAAAGTTGTCACATTTAGCTAGCTAAATACAATTTTAGGTCTCAGAACTCTAAAGAGTTGCACGCATTATTAACATCAGTAGTCCTATTGACTTCAATGGGACAAGGTGCACTTGAAAATGAGGATGGTTCATAAATGTTTGAAAGATCAATGCTTTAGGAGGTTAATCACAGGTACATACATTTTACATTGTGATCATAGAATATAAACCCCTATATGCATTCAATTTTGAGGCAACAAATATGACTATGTTCAAAGCATCTAGCCCAGAGTTTCAGATAACCTTGCCTGTGTTCCAAATAAACATTTTTTGTGACAGCTATATCATAAACAATATACATTTTTCTTTTTTACATTACTTTTTGTTTAGCTGAGCATATCACTACAGCTTCTACATATACCTTTCTGGTATGTGATCAACATGATGGAGCTCATATCTGCAAATATTTTATAATTTTGCCTTTATATTTAAAATTCTTAGCTACTTGCAGTGCTACTGTTTTGTTTTGAAAATTCACTAGAATTGAAAACTCATGTATTATCTTTCAAAAAGAAATGGACCCATCTTTATTATGAAAAAAGGATAGAGAGAAGACAGAAACCCCTACACATACTGAGCTCAAATTGTGTGTTATCCTTTTAAGGGTGCTGTGGGGTGTCATGCAATACTAGCACTTTTAGATATGCAACTACCTACAAATGACTCACAATTTAGCCCCAGAGATTTTTAATAAGACTCCATGGTGTCCAAAACATTTTGACCTGTTGTGACCTTTCTGAGTTCTTTGTAATACATCAATTGCTCTATTAATTTCCCATAATCCAAAAATGAGTAAAAGCTAAGGGCTGGTACTTTGTGAGAGGTACCTTGAGTCTATAAAGGTTGAGAATCACTGCTGTAGTGTCTTTTCCTTAGGATTATTCTTTAGGTACAGCCTCATATAAAGGTTAACTGAGTTCCTTTAAGAAAAATCCTAGGATGTAATCGACTTAGGGCATGTTTTTTTTCTCCACATACTTCTGAGGGAAGTTATCTCCTCTTGGCTAAGTACAAACATTCAAAAAGCCTGAGGCTGAATGGATTCAGTCTTCACAGATTAGTCTAAACTGCATAGATTGAACCAATAATCAAGTGTGCAGACATTCACTTTAGATTCCACAAATGCAGCCACATGCCTGCAGTGGCCTAAGCCAGAAGACAGAGGTTGCTAGAGCACACCTCCCTGCTGGGCTGGAGTAGACAGCTTACACCAAGGCTAGCCTGCCCGCCCTGATGTGGAGGCTTGCAGGGGAGGTGCAAAGCATCATGAGGAACTGGGAGTTGATTTAAATCTGGAGGGAATGTGGGACAGAAAGTCAATAAGCTGATTTTACCTAAATCAGTTAAATCTAATACTACATCCATTCAGATTTATCTTAAATCAATTTCAGCCATTTTGAAAGTGGTTTATGTGCACTGAATTTCTGTTGTGTTACAGATTTAAACCAGTTTCTGATCACATATCAGTTTACATACAACTTCTGTCTCCAGTCTTTATCAACAACAGATTACTTCCCCTCTCATCTGTTCCCTGCTCATAGGCACCAGGAAATAACGATTCTGTAGAACTTGTTCTTCCTTTAGCAACTGAAGCAATAATCTATAGTGGTTGCACAGGATGTAGTGTCAGAGCAGAGGAAGCAGTGAGGAGTGTGATGGCTACTACTTTTTTCTGCTCATATGTGGCCTCATAAGGCTAGATCACAAATCAGGGCTATTTCTTCCTGTACAGCACAGTGTTTGAAGAAGATTAAAATCTTCCTTAAAACAAATACAGATGCATCAAGTCAAACCACCCAAGGACAATTGGATAACCTGCCTTGTTTCCATAATGTATACAACAAGCAATTTGGTATGAACAGAGTCCTGATATAATTCTCTACAGCCCTTTGTCTGTGAGAGTTTAGTATATATGGTAAACCCTAGCTAACTTCATTTATCACAACTTCCTACAATTCCAGACATGTCATGTTTTGACTGCAGTTTTTATCTTAATTTACAATATGTTGAACTGCAGTTTGTTTAGTATTAAACTACAGAGCTAAAAGAAATATAAAAATCAGAGGCTAAGATTAAGCCAGGGGATTTATTCTCTGGTTTTATGTTATTGAGAGAGTTAAGAACAGAACACAGAAGTGAGTTAAAATAAAAACTATAAAGCAAACTGGCTTCCTCCTTACCATTTGTGAATTTCATATATTTTAGTAAGGTTCCTAACATTAAATTGGACCAAAATGAACAAAGTGTACAGGTAGGGGGATCTCACATGAAAAGTCAGGGTATGAATCATCTAGAAGAATATGATGGTAAGAAAGAGAAATTAAGGGCTATAAAGTAATTTTCCCACCTGAAAATGTTTACAATATATTAAAGAAAAGCCTTTTTCTAGTCTCCAAGTATGCTTAATGTTTAAACGAGCAAAATTTTCACCTATCATCTTCAACATGTTCCCATTCTCAGCTGCTGTCTCATAGAGTAAGAGAATACTTTTCCACTATTTGGCTACTAATTAATTTTGTTAATTAAATGTCACCCTACTTATTCCTTATTAAAGTTTTTGTACCAAAATGGTTCCCAGGACATTGCTCCTAGAATCACTGAAGATTAAACACAAAGGATGGAAATTGAATAAGAAAGCACTGGAGAATTCATTAAATTTATTGTAAAAATTGCAAATGCCTCATGACAAAAAGGATGGAAATTAAAAGTAATACTTTCCTCAGAAGGTGAATTAATAGCTTTTCTGTTTACATCAAATATAGTGTTGGTGGACAAGAGAATCACAAACTGCTGAACTCAAAAAACTAGTGCCACTATGTAATACTATACTGTTACTTCTGATTTCATCTGGTAAATTATGAAGTTTCTTGAAATATTAAAGTCAATGAACAAGCAACTTTTTATTTTTTTCCTGTTAAATGTAGAAAGGGAATTCCAATTCTAAATGTGCAGGGCTTCTTAAAGACCTACAGCTAGCAGTTCAGGGGGTTGGATGGGGTTAAACATGGCCCCCAATCTAAAGTAAGTCAGGGTAGGGGGATGGGTAGGTGGGATGGAAGGGTAGTGGGGAGGCTTGGGGGGACCAGGAAGCTAGCAGGGTCTGTTGCAGGGATTGGAGAAATCAGGGGACTAGGGGGTTTGTTTTAGGGCTTGGAGGGATTGATGAGTTAGAGGGGTCTGTAGGAGGGTTGGGGAGCTTGGTGGTGCTAGCAGGGTTCACAAGGTGTTGGTGGGATCCAGGAGGGTTTGGCAAGATTGGCGGGGGTGGGGGGGAAAGGTTGTGTGGATCAGGGGGTTAACAGGATTGGATAATATCTTTGATCTTGCCAAGCCCACCCCCCAGACCTCATTAGCCCTCTCCCCCCAGTTCCATCCAACTGCTCCATATCCTACAAACCACTTCCAGTGCTGGTTTTATCAGTGTTTGTCAGTCCTGGGAGCCTGATTGAAGTAAGTTGCAGTGTGGGGAAGATCACACAGATCAGGGGGGCTGGCAGTTCTGTGGGTGATTGGGAGGATTGGCGGGGGATGGTAGCTCCACAGGGGTGGGGTGAGGGTGGGGGGATTATCCATCCAGGGGTGGGATTAGGGGCTGGAGGGCTAAAAATAGCTAGGTGCTAGTGGAAGGGGGTAGGAAAAGTGAAGCCCCAAAGCTAGATCTAGTGGCTAGGCTTTCCCAGTCCTAGGGCTGTACTGGAACATGTACAGAAGTTCAGTTAGCTATACCTGATCTAAGTTAGACTATTTCTAAAGCAAATTTTAGTTGATTAGGTTGGCCATTTTGATAGATCTAACTTTCCTGGAACTTCTGTACAATTCACATTTAAATTAATCTAACTAGGGATTTAAGTGTAAGGTTTGCACCTGGGTGAATTAAGTTAGATTGGGTTTGTCCATTTTTACCATGATCTAATCTCCTAACCTTCCTATACGTCAGTACTTACCCAGTATGAGAAATAAATAAGAAACAATCATCCCCATCACCTAAGGGCACTTGTACACACAAAAATGTCATTTGTATGGCTTAACGGTGTCACACATTACACGTGCACCAGTTTTGGGGGTTTTAGATGAATTTCCATTGTTGCAAACTAAACTACATCCAGATATAATTTAGTTTGCAGTGATGCATTGCAGCTGTCAGCTTACCCCCTGGCTGTGGGAGAGGCAGGCAGGCTCTGCAAAAAAAAAAGAATTGGGTCCCTTAGCACTTCAGCTTTCAGCA
>NW_005842045.1:1595219-1595653 GCF_000455745.1 Alligator sinensis
TGGACCCTGCCCACTTCTGCCATGGCCGGGGACAGGCTGCCAGTAGGTTGAGCAACCCCTGAGCTGTGGAGGGCCCCAGTCCTCCTCTTTGTGGTGGTGTTGCCTACCAGGGCTGTCCAGGTGGGCTGCTAGTGGGCTGGGTGCTGCCCCATCTTGGAGGCAGCACCTGGCCTCATTCAACTATTCCCTGGAATAGCCTGCCAGGCACCCACTGGAAGCCTGCCAGGTGCTGCTCCTCAGGTGAGCTCAGCTGCCCAAGCTGGGGCAGCACCCAGCCAATCAGCAAACCACCCAAGCAGACCCAAGGGGTGCTATCTCTGCAGGGGGAAAGACTGGGGCCCCCTGCAGCATAGGTGCCACTCAGTCCACCAGGAGCACGCCCCTCCCCCCCCCCCCCCCCGCGGGGGGGCGGGTCCCCCCCCCCCCCCAAAAAA
>NW_005842045.1:1595684-1614630 GCF_000455745.1 Alligator sinensis
AGCTGTGGGCAGGTTCCTGCTCCAGCTCCGACAAAAAATGTTTAAGGGTTGGGCCCCTTACCATAACATGATGGAAAAATTGAAATAGTGGATTTCAGTTTAAAACACATTTCAATTTAGGTGGCATAGAATAAAACCCTGAGGTCTAAAGCCCCATCACATGTACAAGCACATGTACAAGTCATTGGCAGCTTGGTCATATAAAATACATACATTTGGGACTTTCTTCCCTTTTGTGGTCATTTTTATATAGAAGCAAAACAATAAAAAGTGAGCATGCTTATTATACTACCAAATTTATGCTTATAGTGGCAAAAAGCATTGCATGCTTAATGCTCCTAGTTACTGGGGGAGGATTAATGGGTGGTAGGGACCAGACTCTTAAATGGAGCATCCTCAGACTTTGATATATACCATAGTTGCAAGTACTCTATAGGTTGTTTCCATGAAGTAGTATCAGAAATTTGTACCATAAATGAAACAGGTCTCATGCATTTAATGACTTCCCAACATACCCATTTTACTCTACCAGTGCAATTATTAGCAAAGACCACATCCTCTACTTGCAAAGGATACTGGACAGCACATAAAATTGGATTCAGTGTCACTTTGAGATCACCACAAATCCAAACTGAGCCATTCTTTTTGATGACAGGAATAATGGGTCTAGCCCATTCACTGTGTGCAACTGATGACAACACCCCCAGTGCTTACCAAATCCTCCTAATCAGCTTCCACTATGGGTCACGGAGCATAAGGTATGACTCTGGGCTAACAGTATTTTGGCTGGCTTCCTGGCTTGATTTTGAGTTGTGTTAAGATGCAACTCATCTGCCTATGTTCCAGCTCCAGAAACTTTGAAAAGTCTCTCCAGGACTTTTTTTAAAGGCTTCCTAAGAGACTTGATCTCATTCCAATTTACCCTCAGCTTCTCTAGCTAAGATCCATCAATGATGGATAATTTCCTTCAAGTACATGCAAGGATAAATTTACTGACTGTATATTCAACTAGTAGTTGAACAGTTACCTGGAGTACCCCTTTTTGGGGTCACCTTTTCTCTAATGTAAGTCTTCAAAAGCATTGATGTTTTCTCCAAAGATATCTGTGACAAACCCTGGTTATATAGAGATGCAGGTATTATGGAAACAGCAGTTCCTGTATCTAGCCCCATTCTACAGGGATTCCCAATGCCATATCTTACCACTGCGTCTAATAACAGGTGCATCTCCAGGCCTTAGTCAGTATCACTAGAGCTCTGGTCTTCTTCCACTTTATGTATTCTAGATTTATATCCCTTTCTGGCCTCCTGTCTGATAGATGCTTTTTTGGGTGGATGGCTCCAGAGAATTACGGGCTGCTGAACTGTGTGACAGGTCATATTGATGTGTCCTTTTCCCTCGCACTTCCAGTATGTAAACTGACATGTCCAGGAATTCCCTCCAGCATACATGGTTGGTGTACAATGGCCACATAAAAAATCTTTTGGTTTCTTTGCTCCTCGGTCTCATTGACTCAAGCAATGCACCTTCTGGTTCACACTAAATTCCAGGGAGTCTGCAGTTTCCATGGCAAACACTATTTCCACAGCTTTTTTTAATGTAAGAGTTGACACAGTCAATAACTTTGTCCAAATGTGATTACTGTGCACCCCTACAACAAACTGATCTTGTAGGGCATTACTCAACACTTGACCAAACTGGCAATGCTCTGACAACTTTTTTAAAGCATCCACAGATGGTGCTACTGAATCCCCACTCTTTTAAATTTATTCAGACAAATGGTAACATTTGGAACTAGGGGAGAAAAGTTCTTTCATTGTCACTGTAATTTCTCCATAGGTGGCCTTCCCTGGAAAGGTTGGATACAAAAGGGCTTACAGTAGGTTATATGCCCTGGAATCCATCACTATCAGCAGGGTTGCAACCCATAAAACTTCTGGAACAGAGAAGCAGGTGAGAATACCTGAGAAGCATTCAAGATAACTACCTAAGTCTCTTGGTTTCCATCAAAGTCACAAATGTTGCCTCTATGAGTTGGCATTTCTCTCTTTCTCTCTCTCATTTTTAGGGCTATTCACACATGAGCTCCCCCTGCTTACAGTGTGCCTTCTATGCAGCCTGTAGCCTCTGTTACTCTAGATTGGAAAACAAAGGCTAAGAACAGACAGTCAAAAAGCCCAAGGCTGAATCTGTTCAGTCTATGCAGGTTAATCTAAGATGCAAAGATTAAACTGCGAAACAACTGGACACACATTTACTTTTGATTTAGGAACTGCATCCACATGCCTGCAATGGCTCAGGCTAGAAGCTGGGGGCTCTAGAGCGTGGCTGTCTGGCACATATTGAGCCACGTGTTCGCTTCTTCTTCCTGCTTCCCTGGAAGACTCTGGGATTTGCAGTCTAGACTCACAGCAGCAGAACTCTTTCTGCTTCCAGGCACAGGCAGGGGTTGCTTCTAGGTGCCTCTGGGATTTGTAAGCCACAGTTGCAGCCAGCAGTAAATTTGATCAGGGGAAGGGGTGTTTAATCCCATCCTCTGGCCCCAGCCCCCAGCCAGGGTTTGCCTAGGAGGGGGCAGTCCCTGACGCCCCGCTCCCCAGCCCTTCTCCACTGGAGCAGGCAGCACAACTTAGCCCAGGACTGGAGGACATGTGGAGGACTGTGATTTAACTTGAACCAGGAAGGGGTCTGGGAAAGAAGTTTTATAAATCAGCTTGATCCAGATCAGTTATATCTGATACTACATTCAACCAGGTTTATCTTAAACCAGTTTCAGCCATTTTGAAACTGATTTATGTGCACTGAGCTGCTGTTCTGTTACAGGTTTAAACCAGTTTCTTATGACTTAAACCAGTTTATGTGTAACTTCTGTCCCTAGCCAAAATAACTGGTCTCTCCTCAAGGAGCTTCCTCTGCTGTACTTCAACAGTGATTGCACTATATTCACATTGCTTGGTATCAGTTTGTCACACTGATGTCTCTTGCCAACTTTTCTATTGTGATTAATGTAGCAGCTGTGGGCCTAACCAGATGCTTGTATGAAGTCACTTTCACTCATAAATATATACTAATATAAAAGTATTTTTTATGATTTTGGATCATTTGGGGTGTGGCTCCAAGTACCAACACAAATGAACATCCCATCCTCATCACCAAAACTTATTTTTTGTGACTCTACAGTGCTGGGGAGATTAGCCTAGGAGAGAGAGTATGCCACACAGCTTACATGGCTAGTAACTTTATTGTTCTGAATAGGAGCCAAAACTGAAAGCAAACATGGTGTCCAAGGAGGCACACAGCATATCGACATTTAAAGAAATTGTACATTATATAATGCCTAATGCCCATACACCACAAGAGTGTGCGTATATACACACCTTGCACAGAGTAATAGGCCCATTAAGTACCCATCCCTACATTATAACCAAATTAGTGTTGCTTTTCACATTTTCAAAAAAAATCCAATGGCTGACATGTCTGTGTATCTTTATCTGTATTTTACTATTTAATAATATATGTGTATAAAGATTTCCATGCCTGTCTCTTTAATATCAAAGAGTTTTCACTTGCAGCTTGGATGATAGAAGCTCTTGGTGTTACCTAAGAAACTTGAGAGCACTTTCTAATCCCAGAGACAGAGAGAAAGAGAGAGAAAGAGACCAACAGGAGGGACTATATTTGTATATAATTTTTAATCTAAATATATTTTAGTAATTATTGATGTTTAGTAAAAGAACATAATTAAATTACTCTATCTGGTTTCAAATAAGCACTTTTGAATTCTGACGTATATTTAGTTCTCCCACTGTTGACTAATGTACATCTTTTGGGTTTCAGGGATATTTTTTTTTTCTAAATGTGACTTAAATTTTAATACATATGTATATGAAACCATAAAAGACATTTCACTATGGTTGGGTGAAGTCTGCAGCTGAGTGAAAATTTTTCTGTTAATGGGTCCTTTATGACACTGCTAGCACTTTTCTCCCCAGGCTATAGTGACAGAGTAGAATGGAGATACTTGAACTTGATCCTCAACCTTGAAGCCCAGGTTCAGCAAACCATTTAAGCACATGCTTAATTTTCGGTATGTGTTGTAGAGCATCCCTGTTCAGCCAAGGTCTTAAAATTTTGCTTGAGTTGTAGTGAATTGAAGCAAACCATAGGTTAAATATGTTCACAAGTTCTACTCAGTATTTATATTCCTTTTAGGGAAGCCAACTATTTGTATGTTCACACTATTTTACATGTCTAGTAATGTTTTTTTTTTCCTTTTCTTTTGTACATTATACATTAAGCTATTTTATCATCTTTCTGAAGTTTTCTCTGGCAAATAAATACCTTCCCAGCTCTGGCTGGTTACATGTGTCCAGCTACTTGAATTAGAAATTGTAAATTAGCTATCTGAAAAAAGTGTGTGTGTGTGTGTGTGTGTGTAAGCAAGAGATTCTTCATTTTCTGAACTAGTATCTGGATTATAGTTATAATATCACTGGGAAATTTTTGATAAATTAAGTAATGATTGTAGAGTATCAAGTTAATCTTCCCCCCCCAAAACTGAACAGTCAGTACTATACTAGTAATCAGCATAATAATAATAATTATAATAAAATACTTTAACTCCTGATCTATGAGATTTTAGGAATATTGAACAGTAATATCCAAACCAATCAGAATCAATTTGTTTTTAATTAACATTAAGAAATAAGTCAGCCCAGTTTTTAAACAGTTCAAAATTAAGTTTCATAGATTCATAGATGCTAGGGTTGGAAGGGACTTCAACAGATCATTGAGTCCGACCCCCTGCCCTGGGCAGGAAAAAGTGCTGGGGTCAGATGACCCCAGCCAGATGCCTTTCCAGCCTTCTCTTAAAGCCCTCCAAGCTAGGGGACAGCACCACCTCCCTTGGAAGCCCATTCCAAGATTTGGCCACCCTTACCATGAAGAAGTTTTTCCTGATGATTAGCCTAAATCTGCTCTCTGTTAGTTTGTGACCATTGCTCCTAGTTACCCCAAGAAACACCCTGGTGAAGTGAACAGAGCATTTCTAGTTCCTTGCTGCACAACCCTAATGAATGTGTAGGTGTCCACAAGATCACCTCTCAGCCTTTTCTTGCAGAGGCTAAAGAGGTTCAGGTCCCTCAGTCTCTCCTCATAGGGCTTGTCCTGTAAGCCCCTAACCATACAAGTGGCCCTCCTCTGGACCCTTTCAAGATTATCTACATCATTCTTAAAGTATGGCACCCAGAACTGGACACAATACTCCAACTGCGGTCTGACCAATGCTACATAGAGGGGAAATATCATCTCTTTGGTTCTGTTTGTCATGCATCTGCTGATGCATGATATATTGCAGTTAGCCTTGCTGATGATTTAGTCACACTGATGACTCATGCTCATCTTAGAGTTGACTATGACTACAAGATCCCTTTCCACTTCTGCGCTGCTGAGAGGGTCATTCCCCAGCCAGTAGGTGTGCTGGATATTTTTATGCCCTAGGTGCAGCACTCTGCATTTGTCTGTTGACCTGTGGGGTCAGGTCAACTCTCAGGATCTCAATATTGCGATATTAGACGGGAGGACATGGTGTACAATTGCATAGGCACACACTCAAAAATCAATTAGGTGCATACACACACACTAGGTGCATACACACACTGTAGGCACCCCCCCCCAGCTGTGCACACACACACTACCAATTCAGGCACATACGCATCCAAAATTACCAACCTAGGCAAATGAACACCTATCACCAGTTCAAGCACCTACACACACTATACAGACCAAAAGAAATTAGACCAGAACCAATTACCAATACCTGCACACTGAATACACATACACGGATCATTAATTCGTATATCATGAACACAGTGACATACATGTATATCAGTTCACATATATACCACTCACCTACACATACACACAGGTGAGTTCCTTACTTGGGTGTTGTGGTGCGTATGTATGTGCTTGGTGTACTTGGGATACCTCGGGAAAGGTTGAGTGAAAGTATAGGGGGTGAAAGTTGCCAGGACAGGGATTAGAACCAGTAAACTAGACAGAGCTGGGCTGAGGCTTGGGGTTACTTTAGGTTACTGCTGGTGGAGACTAAGATGAAAGTTGCCAGTGCCAGGATTAGAACTGGCAGACTGGAGGGAAGTTGGGGTAAATTAAGGTTAATTGGTGTTAATTGAAAGCAGAAAGCTAGCAGAGCAAAAAAGCAATGCCGGGGAGAAGCCCAGAGGCTGGAGCCTCCAGAAAGCAATAGGGCTGAGAGTCTCCAGAAAAGGGACAGAAAGGAGGCAAAAAGTGGCGGGAAAAGGGCTGAAAGCTGAGAGGGAGAGAGACAGAGACAGAGACCAGAATTTAAGATAGGAAAGGGACCAGGGTTCAGTAAAACACAACCCAACTTGGGGCTACAAATGATAGTGTTTTTATTGAAAAGGGGAAATGGTGACATGATATTTTATTGGTTCCTTTGCTCATACACACTGAGACACACACACAGAGAATGGCAGCAGGGGTTAAAGAGGCTTGGTGCAGGGGCTGAAGTCTGGGAGGAGAGTGATAGAGTCCAAATTGGAAGAAGAAATATGAAGGTGATATCTACCTATCCCAGGTTGAAAGTGGGTCCTTGATGGCCAATCAGGGTCTCCTTCAGCTCAGTGTTGTCCAGAGGGGGGTTGCCAGCAGGGCCTCTGGGGTGGATAGGTGGTGTGACGTGGAGCTGGTCTGGTCCAGATGGAAATGGCTTTCCTGAGGAGTCAGTCTTCACTACCCCTTTTTACGGGGTAGACTACCTATAATCTCCCATGGGAGGGCCTGTCCAGGCAAGGTCAGTCCTGTTCCAGAGGGTTCCAGGTGTTCATACTTAGCATGTGCAGCCTTGACACAATGGTGTATTGCCTCATGTTTTGTTTCTTGAATGCTGAGGGTGGTTCCAATGGCTGAGTCATTGGTCCAGGTATTGGTGTTGATAGTTTGGTCATTCAGAGGTAGCTATTTTTAGACCTGCTGCCATTGTCTCTCAAGCACCCTCATTCATCCCCATTCATTCAGGAACCAAGTTACATAGGAGGGGTAGTATGAGTCATAGGTTACACAACCAGGCATGGGGATAACATGGAGGCTTGACATGACTTATGCTAACTTACATATATAGGCCTAAAATAGTAATCACACAATATAAAAGCAGTAAAAAATCAATACAAATATAATAATTATCACTTATAAAACAGTAGATATCTTTATCAAAATAGCAGGGCACTTATTTGCAGAGGGGAGAGAAATAAAACTTACTACCTAAAATAAAATGTTAAAGCTTATCCTACATCTTAACTTACTTACACTTACTGATAGGGAATAGAGAGGGAGAGGCAAAGTCAGAAATGGTTGGGTAAGGGGAGGGAATGCTTTTTAAAATAAAAAAAAGAAAACGTGGGGGTTTTGCTACATGTCCTTGTTGTACTGCATCCTATTGTGTTCTGCTCACTTATTCAACCTGTCCAGGTCTGTCTGCAGTCATTCCCCACCCTCCAGAGTATTCACTTCCACCTACAATTTAGTATCATCCACAAACTTGGACACAGTACACTTCACACCCATGTCCAAGTCACTGATGGAGACATTGAAGAGAACAGGTCCAAGGACCAAGCCCTGTGGAACCCTGCTACTTACACCCTTCCAGGCTGATACTGACCTGTCTAGTACTACTCTCTGAGTGCAATCCCCAAGCCAATTTGCCACCCACCGGACTGTGTAAGCCTCTAAGTCACAACTTCTTAATTTATTTACAACAATGCGATGAGATACGCTTGTTAGACCCCGACTCCATACAGCGCCCAATGACTAGGGAGCCGACGATCCAATCACTCATGGATCCTGTTACTCATTAGCCAGAGCAAGCAGGGAGCAACCGCTACATGCACAATTTGCTCGCAACAACTTTATTCAGAATGGAGACAGCTTCGGGCAAAGGTCCCATACAACAGCAAACTGGGGACCTGCACTGAACAATAGTTCTTTTCACACTTTATACAACTTGGTTCATACGAATTAACATTTGTTCCACCTTTGTTCCTCCTTCTGTTCCAGCCATTTCTCCTCCCATCTCAAGCTCTGCCTCAGTTTACTGTTTACTTCATTAGCATGGAATTGCCTATGCATTTCATTCATTTACATGCCTCTCTGCTAAGAACACATGCGTAAGACTTTGACCGCCTCTGCTTTTGGTCATTTGCTGGTTCTTTCTGCTTCTTTGCTGATTTTGGCACCATCTCCAAGGCCTTGCTTCTGCTTTATCTCCTCACTATAGCTGAGGGACTGCATCTTGTTCTTCTTACACAGTGGGCTCTAACACTACAACCTTGTTTAGAAAACTGCTTCCCTAAGCATTTGCAAGGTTAGTCTTAATATATCATCCTGCCTTGTGACTAGCAGCTTTTGCTGAGACACAGAAAAAAGCCTTCATTCAGCTGCACACACAGTGCTCCCCAAAAGCCAAATTATTTTCACCCTAACATCGGTATCGAAGGCCTTCCTAAAATCTAAGAAAATTATATCCACCTCTAGTCCTGCATCTACGCATTTTATAACCTCGTCATAAAACAAAACCAAATTAGTCAGGCATGATCTGCCTGCTACAAATCCATGTTGGTTGTCCTGCAGCATTATTTTTCCCACTGGACTTACACAAACATGATCTTTAATAATCTTTTCAAAGACTTTTCCAAGGATGGAGGTGAGACTGACTGGCCTGTAATTACTCAGATCCTCCTTCCTCCCCTTCTTGAAAATATGGACCACATTGGCCCTTTTCCAGTCCTCCAGGACCTGCCATGAGTGCTTGAACAGCCATGCCAGTGGTTCTGTTATGACACTGGCCACTTCCTTCAGTACCCTTGCATAAAGTTCATCCAGGCCTGCTGATTTAGTCAGTCCAATCCATCCAGTTCATCCAGGCCTGCTGATTTAGTCATCCAGTCCATCCAAGTGACTCTGCACCAAGTCAGCGTCAACAGTTGGTGGACTGGTGTCCCTCTGATGCCCAACTAAGAACCTGTTAGGAGACTTATCTTGACCCTTGTTCAAGAACACCAAGGCAAAAAACTCATTGAAGAGCTCAGCCTTTTCCCCTCTATCTGTCACTAATTGCTTGTGCTTATTCAGTAGAGGTCTTATGCTGCCCTGTACCTTCTTTTTACTCCCTACATATTTAAAAAAATACTTTTTCTTGTCTTTAATATATGTTGCTAGTCTTAGCTCTGTAGTTGCTTTGGCCTTTCTAACTGCCTCCCTGCAAGTGTGGGCCAAGTAGTTATACTCCTACTTGGTAGCTTCTCCCTGTTTCCACTGCCTATATGCCTCTTTTTTTGCCCTTAGGCTCCCCTGGGTTTCTCTGTTTAGCCATGGAAGCTTTTTGGCCCTTCCCCCCCTTTCCCTCACACTGGGATCATCTCCCTTTGTACCCGCAGGATCGCTTTCTTCAGGAACGGCCAACCTTCCTGAACTCCAGTCTCTTCAATAATCTTGTCCTGCAGTGCGTCATTTACTAAACTCCTGAGCACACTGAAGTTAGCCTTCCTAAAGTCAAGCATTTCCACCCTACTAGTTATCTTACCCACCCTATGCCTTATAGTAAATTGTATTGAATGGTCGCCACTTTCCCCAAGGTGACCACGGATCTACAGCTCCCCTACCGGGTCATCCCCCATAGCCAACACCAAGTCCAGTAGGGCCTTTCCCCTAGTGGGACTGTATACCTCCTGAATTAGGTGAAGGTCCTGTACCCAGGTTAAGAACCTACGTGAATGGTTGGATTTGGCTGACTGCTCCTCCCAGAAGATGTCAGGTAACTTAGATCCCCCATGACAATCATGTCCCTAGACCATACGGCCTCTGAGAACTGCCTCAAGAATTCCAAGTCTAGCTCTTCTTCTTGATGTGCAGACCCCCAACACCAAGTTCCTTTTCCCTTGACCTTCATGTATTCTAACCCACAATGCCTCATCCTTCTGATCCTCCAATCCCATTTTGATTGGGGTACATCCTCCTTAACACAGAGAACAACTTCCCACTCCCTTTATTCCCTCCTCTGTCCTGTTTGTACAACCTATAGCCCTCAATGAGTACTGCCCAGTCATGGGTAGGTTCCCACCAGGTTTCTGTTAGCCCCACTAAATCTTAGTTATTGTTGGCAAGCAGGTGTGCTAGTTCTTCCTGCTTGTTCCCCATGCTCCTAGCATTAGTATAGAGGCACTTGAGCCCTGTGAATGGTGCCTTTTATGCCCTGCTACTTTGATGCCCAATTGGCCCCTTAGTACTTACCTGGGATGTTTTGTTGCAAGTCTCATGGATTAAGGGTCCTAGATTCCCTCCATCTCCTGCCTCCCTGTGGTTGGCTTAGATAAATACATTAAAGTTGGCTAAATTGGCTTAGATGAATGCCTAAAAGAAGTGAAATAACCTGTTTCAGTTAAAACAGTGTCACCAATTACTTTTCTCTAACACAGATCAACAGAAGAAATCAAAAGCATAAATGTAGCAAGCAGGATTTAAGTCTCTATTGTGTCACTGATCCCCACCCAAAATGCCCTTTACTGAGAATTCCACGTGTTGCAAAAACAAATTAAATACAGTTAGTTCTTTAACATTCTTCACTGTGAGATCTTCTAGATTATTTTATAAAAAGAGAATCATTGTCTTTAGTACCACATACCTCTCTCATTGATTTTATATGACACATTCAGCAGGTTTAGGCCAATTCTTACAAGGTTCCAGCCTAAGTGCCAGAAGGCATTTTGTATTTTACAGCATAATGCTCCAACTGAAGAATGCTTATAGCTGGAGATTTATTTTTGGGGCCATCATATTAACTGAATGGAATAAAAATCCAAACATGACTGAAGGTTAAAATATATACATGAGGCAATCATTTTCAAGCTTCTTGGATGTCAGCCAAAATAAAGAAAACTGAAACACACACAAAAAATGCTGGGGTTATGGGGGAAGAAGTGGGAAAGTATTGCACATATTATGACCATGTCCTAAAATACATTCCTTCTGGAGAGAAATAGGGAACAAATTAAAGAAGAACCCCCTAGGCTGTGGCATTCCTATAAAGCCAAAAATTCTAATATTGTGTGATTGAGGGGGCTTGTAAATTTAAACAGAGAACTGAAAAACATATTTTTAAGAGGCAATGCAAAAAGTAAAAGGATTATATCAAATTGGACTTGGCTATAAAAGTGACCATATCAGAATGGTAAACTCTAAAAAAGTTAATGGATTTGGGCAGGAGGGAAACTGGAGATGACTTTGAGTGGGTATGATTACTATCTCCAGACAAACAGAGTCAGTCACAGGAGATGCTAAACTTGTTTTAGGATAAGTGAAGTGATATGTCTGAGCCCTCTTCAAGTCAATGGAAGCCAAAGGCCCTCTCTTCACAGAAACCAATCTTTATTAATGTCCCTTTAAAACTGAACTATGATTACTCCAAAAGTGCTGCAATATCACAGTCTTTCCCATATTATATGCTGATAAATAAAGGTGTGGGGCATCAAACTAATAGACAAGTATCTTTGGACAAACTGCAGTCTAACATTTACATTGCCAAGTTAATGTAAGAGCTGGATATGGATATAGCGCTTGGCATAGTCTCTGAAAGAAACTTCTCATATTCCAGAAAAGATGCAAAACTTCTGGGCTAGAGGCCATACTGTGACTGGCAAGCTTGTGTTCCCTCTTGTGAAAGTCCTGGAACAACAGAGAAATAAAAGGGAATGAACAACTTGGATTTCCCTTTGAAAGGGTCTTCACTTCTGCTGCAACTAATGGTTATAGTGTTGGCCCTGTGAGAAACTTCTGTGAAACCACAGCCCAAGCAAAGACTAGAAAAACTAGGACAAAAATGAAATCTAACCTGAAAAATATGGAATGGTATTAATAAGGCAAATAGGTTTTTCAGTACACTTTTGGAGTCTGGAAAGTGGGGAAGGTGCTTGCTGGCAAGACTGTGGAATTTGAGTCCTCAGACATGCTTTACTATTCCAAAAGGTAGAGGATGATTTTGTATTTAGTAAATATATGCCACATTGAATCTAGAGACAGTTGCCTAAGAAAAGTTAGTTTATCCCTGCATGCCTTTTAAGGCTTCAGCCCTAACACACAAAATAAAGGTTTCTCAAAAACACTCTATGTGGACCTATGTGATTTCCCTTTGAAACCAATGGATCAAAGCATGGCACTTTTGACAACTTCTACCAAGGACCACAATTTAATAGAATGCCTAAATACTTCACAATTTTTTTAAAAGTCTGTTTGGACTGCATGTATAAGAGGTAATACTATTTTCTTTCTCTATTTTCTCCATAATGCTACCAAATGCTAGCAATATGTACATAACAACGATTACAAAATAAAACTAGATAATATGATTTGCAAGTATGGCTATATTTTCTTAGGTTAAGGACAGACTGAAAAATTAAATATGTAGTAATTTAATGAGAAGTTAAAAGTTTTAAACAGATATAGAAAATAATTATTCATGTCAGGCTCTACAAAACTGTCTACTACAAACCATACAGTCTTAGTAGCTTTGTTTTTTGTGAAGCCATTAATCCTGAAAGGACTTATGGTTCTTGATTTCTGTCCCATGCATGAAACACTTAGCATCTAAAACGAATGATAAACTAACATTTTGATCTGTCAGTTTCCAGATAATCTGCTTCTAAATCCTTGAAATAATGAAGTTTTTTACTATCTTATACTTAGCATCTCTACTTTCTTTTTGACCATTTCCCCTTAAACTGACAATAGATTTATCATTATATTCAGATATCTTTGTCTGAATTCAGAAGCTGCCATTGAGCTTTATGTGGATATATATACTTTTTCTATTTATGCCATACAGCTGGAGTTATAGTTCACACATATTACCCATTTACACATACTTATCTATTACTACCCTAATATTTCAGTGCTATATTTTGTTTACTTTGTAGCATTTAAGACTTCCTCAAATACTTACACATATGAATATTCACATTAAGTTCAATGGCATATCTATGTTGTATAAAATTAACCAAATGCATCCATTTTATCAGGATTAACTGTCCCATAGGAAAATTTCCTGAAAAGTAACAGAGAAGCTAAAATAACATTAATATTCATGATCAAAGTCAGGTATTTGAATATTAAGTTGATCCAAAATTAGGTTGTTTAATACTGAGTTTATTAAAACCAGAGGACCAGGCAATTAACTGGTATGCATTGGTTTGGCTCTATGAATATAATGGAAGCAATCTATGAAATATTGGAGAAAAGTAAAAGTGAAAAACAAGATAATTGAATTTAATAGAATCTGAATGTTAAGTTGATCTAAAAATAGGTTGGATTTCTGTTCAGGCAAATGCAACTTCCATCACAAGTGTCTTCAGCACATTTAGATTCATGTGGTTGAAATTCTGTAAAAAGTAAGGTGCTGAAAAAGCAAGAAGTTGACATAATTACAGAAGTATCTAAAAGCAGATTCAAGAGAGTAGAGCACTTCACATACTGTGGGCTCAATTAGTATGTTCTCAAAACATCAGGATTCCTTTACAGACTGTGTTTTTCTGTATGTGTACATGTGTTTCTTTATGGAATAAACACAACAAGAGCCTCATAGTGTATGCTTTTAGCTTCACTTCTTTAGTACTTTTTGTCCTCTCTCTTCCTCTTTGTCTCTCTTCTGGGGAGGGGTGGGTGGAAACTCGTGAGAAGCCAAAGTGGTTGTTAGCAGAATGCAGTCCAGCATAAATATTGTGCTTTTTTCACTTAAAATCATTATTTTACAAGAGTTCTGCCAGCCTAGCTGTGAGAGAGAGTTGGGGGAAATTAAACTGACCCTGGTAGGTTGCCCTGGCACACTACTTCTACACCAGTGGCTCTCACCCTTTTGGCCCCATAGGCCAGATGAGTGGCTGAGTGTCAGTACATGGGCCAGATTGGACCTTGTGCACCAGGATCAGGCCTGCACAACCAAATTGAGCCCTATTTGGCCTCCCTTCAGCCCTGCATGCCAGGATCAGGCCCCAGGGTCTCATGCTACTCCTTTGTGGTCCTGCATGCTGGCATCAGGCCCTGGGACCTCACACTGACTCCATCCAGCTCCATATACTGAGATCAGGACCTAGGACCCTGCACCGCCTCTGCTAGGCCCTGCATGCCAGAATTAGACTCCACGCTGCCTCCACTCCGCTCCTCATGCCCGGATCAGGTCCCAGGCATGTCCAACCTAATGCACAGGGCCATGGCCTGAAGGACACAGAGGGTGGATCTGGCCTGTTGGCATTGCTGTGGGTTGCCTGTGGGTTGAGCATCCCTGCTCTACAATATCCCAATGAAGAAGTGAAGCTAGTGTCATAGGACAGCCCATACTGTGTTTATATCTTCTGAGTGCATTCTGCTTTCTAGCAAGGCAGTGTTTTTTGTTGGTTTTTTTTTTCTAGCAGGTGCCGTAGAAGCTAAGGAAAACCACTTTGGTGTTTAAACTATATCTAACAGGAAAGTACTGCCAGCAGGCTTTCTGTGTGATGGTAATTCTGTATCGCACACTTTCTAAGCACACTTTTTCTCCAAGTCAGAGAACAATGTGCCAGTGAGACATAACCCTACCTGGCCAACCACTGGATGAACAATGTATTTTACACATGAAGAAATGGCAAAAGACATAGCAGTTGTGAAGGCACTCTCTCTCACTGTATATGACCCTTCACTAAACAGGGCATGGGCAAAAATAAAAACACAGAAAATGGTGTATAGTATTTTTAGCCACAAATCATCACAAAGCAAAAGAATTATATTGAAACAGGGAGTTACATGGCTCAAGTACCAGAGACTTGTTACCATTATGTGTGTTTTCACTTAAAATCACTTTCTGTTGCAAGGATGTTGTCAGCCTGACACTGAGAAGCTTTCCATGTGTCAACATTACTTATCTTTCTAAATTTGTCCAGTTAAATCAATATTGTATCAAGTACAATTTTGATTCCTTGTTCAAGTAAAGGGGGGGGGGAGAGGGAGACAGTAAGGAAGAAAGAGAATAGATTCACATGTTATTTTATTCTAACGCTTATAAAGTGTTATCAATGCCCAAATTCTAAGTACTTCTAAGTAGTACATAGAAATCATTTCACTGAATGGGATGCAATACTGAGGCAGTGAAATCTATTTTAATACAGTTCTTAAGGTATATTAAAGGAGTTGTTCTTGTTTGCTTGTTTTTACTAGGAGGATATTGATCATATACAGTATTTACCAGAAATAAATATTTTTTAATAATCTAAATGTTTAGGATTTAATAATTTAAATATCATTAATATTTCCAATCTACAATAACAAGATTACACATGTAATGTGTGAAAATACACTGTAAATTACTTTTGCTATTTTTCTTATCATTGTAATGAAATTACGATGAGCTCCTTAATACCTTCTCATGTGTCATCATTAGCTAAATACATTTTATCAGAAACATCCTGTTACCTTGGTTACAATTAACACTGTTAATGTGCTATAAAATGTAATCACATTCGTAACCCAACATTTTCCTAATCAAAAGTCTAATAAAATAATGAAAAAAAATACAATTTCTATTGCCAAGTGAAAAAGAAATAAAGCTGTTAAATCTTTCAAGCCCATTCTACATATAAATATAAATATATATAAATGAATTGTATATAGATAAGTCTTGATATATTAAATAAATGAAAACTTTATCTTAGCTGATTAACTAGGGAACATCCCAAAGAAAATGTTTTTTGTTACTTCATATAACGTGAACATAAAAAATAAGGGGTGAAACCCTGGTTTCATTGAAGTTGCTGCAAGTTTTGCCATTAACTTCCACAGGCCCAGATTTCTCCCACAGTGAATATGTAGACTGAGTCTTATCACTGATATCTATTTACATATATAGAAGGCTTCCATATGGGTATTTCTGTTCCCATTATCAATTTCAATCCATAGTGGAACTTTGTTGTGTAATAACCAAAGGCACCTGGGAGTAAACAGAATGAAAGTTGTAAGTTCACAAAGCCAAAAAGACAGGCTGAAGATCAATAAAAATACATTCTAGCTCATGAATTAAATTCCAAAAATAGCACTGATAATATCTTAGTGGCTTTTCCATTAAAATAATTAAGCTGCAATGCTTGTGCAGAGTCAAATTCTCAGTGTTATTTTGTATGCAAAGTGTCTTCAGCTGAATGGTTCTAATCGGGTATTAAAGCATATAAAAATTAGGCCTCTTCAGTCTGTACTAAAAATATACCTTTCCTTCTAAATGTTCAGTGAAAATGTTTACTGCTGTGTCTTATAGGGTGAGAGCAAGCATTCACAAGACCCACCTCAGGCTCAGGTAGCTTGGTTTAAGCCACCTAAACCTGAATCAGGAATATAAGCTTTTGCTGCTTGCCAGGAGGCAGCATGGGTAGCTGGAAGCAAATAAGTAAGAGACAAAGGTTGGTGGGTGTGGGGAGCTGGCATGTCTGAGGGAGAAGGGAACTGCCCAGTCCAGAGGGGTAAAAAAAGTCTGTTCAGGATCAGTGGAGGGTAAAAACAATACAGCTCCAGAGCTGTGGAGAGTGGTTGGACTTTCCCAGACCCAGGACTGTGCTGGTAACATGTTCATTAGGTTGGATTAACCTATGCCACTCTAAAGTTTGTTCTCATCTGATTAGAGCTAACTTCAGATGGGACATGCCATTTTATGGGCAACATAATCCCTGCAAATGCTTGTACAACCAACCACTTATGGTTAGGGCTCTGTTAGGATGATCTAAATGTAACAATGATATGCACCCTTAGGTGGCATATTTAGGTAAATTAAGACAGATTAGGTATGTCTACATGAGACACTGTGCAGTAGCCAAATAATACTGCAAAGTAGCGTGTCACAGCTCCAATGGTGCTATTATGCTACTGCACAGTAGCACCATTTAAAAGGTGTTCGCCAGTGCTACTGTGCAGTAACTCTGGTTACTGGGCATTTATTTAGTACTTGATTATGCAAGTACTAAATAAATACACAGTAACCACTATGCAGTAGCATCTCATGTAGACATGCCCACTTTTGGTGAAAAAGCCGAGGTGTTTCTCTTTTCCAATGTCCATTAAAGTCACATTAAATCATTAAAGATTTTCCTGAGAGGTTTTGTTACAGAGATGGCAGAGAGTTTAGAAAGGACTAGAGCTAGGGAAGCACTGAAAAAAATATGTTAAATATTTGGATGACTTTGACTTACATTTTCCTTTCTAGTACCTCCCCCTTTTCTCTCCTCTTCTTACCCTTCCTTTTAAAGAACATGGTTGAGAATAAAGTTAGGCTTGTAGCTAATGGCAAGAACCACAGGACAATGTAACAAGATGTCTGGGTAAGTTCTAGAATCTCCTTCATTGAAGGATCTCAAGAAAAGCCTGGTTAATATCTGCCTGGAATGGTTTAGTAGCAGGGAATTTTACATCTATGCAAGATGAAGTGGATGATCTTTGACTTTCCCTCCAACCTTATGATGCTATGATTCATTGTTGACTGAATTTGTAGACTATGCCATAATTAGCTGAATCCCCAGACAAAACATCATTTGTAATTCAATAAACTTCAAATAATAAATTATTGTTGTATAAAAATGACATCATCTGATCAAGGAATAAAAACATTGTTTAGGTGTCCAACTCTCACAAGTCATCTCTCACAGACATAATCTTCACAGAATGAATAGCAGTAAACAGTGCTGTAGCAACTAAGTTTGGCATCCGGGGCGAAGCCCACAGTGGTAGCCTGCCCTCACCCAGCACACAGATCCAGGGGGTACACCCCCCCCATGCTTGCCTGGAAGTGCACACAGCGGTGGGAGCTGCCTTTCCCCCATCCCCGGACCCCTGCATTCTCCCATCCCTGCACCACCATCCCCAATGAGCTGCTTGCTGCCAGCTGGGCAGCACCTGTTAGCACCGCTTTGCTTTAGCTCCTGGGGTGGTTCCCCGCTCACCCTCCCCTCTTGTTATGGCACTGGCAGTAAACAGTTCATTACCCATCACAGTCTGAAATACCACCACCAAAAAGAAGATATCTTGCCTTGAAAGAGTCCATTGAAACTTGATGCTCAACAATTCATGATTAAGATCAGAACAGGTTTTTTTCTAATCATGATATTTGTAGATATTTGCTTGCCAATGTCCAGTAAGGCCAGGGGGCTGTCTGGGGAAAGAAAAGTATCATTGCAAATTCCCTGGAGCCTGAAAGAGGTATTCCATGAGGAAGGGATGCAGGAAACTGCTCACAATAATTACTTCTATTTCATCAAACAAATGTTTTACAACAACCGTGTCTCTTTTTCTTTTTCCCTCTGTCATCTCTCTACCAGCACCAATTGTCAAAGAAATTGCAAATTCATAAAACTAAAATTTGAAAATACATCACGCTCAGAATAATTTTGAATAGTAATTTCAAGAAAAGTTTCAAGTCCTCAACATTTCACAAAAGGAACAAGGGTTATTTCTTTTAGTAAGATCTCATGTAAATATATTCATTGGTTCAAAATAGACTCATCAAAGCTATCCTTATTTGCCCTATGTTACCTATTGAAAAGAGTACATCTACAGATATACATGAGAACATACATAAAAATATACAGGTTATAAGTAATAAAAAATAAATAGTATCTGGCAAACTACAAAAACTAGCGGTGCACCAATAGAGATTTTTGGGGCTGATACCGATAGCTGATTTTTAAAGAGGCATATTGGCTGATACCGATCCAATTTCCGATACCAGCCCAGCTGCATGCAGCTGGTAAGTCTGTTGTGGTAGAAGGGGAGTGGGGAGGGAAGGGGCATGGTAGGGGACAGATCAAGGCCCCCACAGTGAGGGAGGAGTGGGGCTGGGGAAATTGCTGCCCAGCTG
>NW_005842045.1:1614695-1650596 GCF_000455745.1 Alligator sinensis
GCCGCTCTTCCAGGAGCCAGTTGTCCAGTGACTCCCACTGCTGCTCCCACTGCTTGTCCGGGAGGGCATGAGGGGGGTCATGTACTCCCAGATCTGCGTGCGGTGGGTTCTTTCCAGTGGGGTGAAGCTATGCTCAGGACAGGTGGCAGCACTGGGAGGAGGCTATGGGGGAGCACTGCAGCTACCCTAAAATTAGCCATAGCCCAGCCCCCCCCATTCCTCCTTCCCAGTGCCACTGCCACCCACCCTGCATCCCCACCACACAGATCTGGAGGCACACACCCACCCCCATGCCCTCCTGGATGAGTGGCATGCAATGACAGGAGCCGTGGCCCCTGTCCCCACACCCCCTAGACAACCCATAGCTCCATTCCATGCCCACCCTGCCCTAGCTGGGCAGCACTTGCCCCAGTCCCTGTCCCAGCCCCAGCCCCACTCCTCCCTTACTGTGGGGGCCTTGATCTTCCCTACCATGCCCCATCCCTTCCCCCTCCCCTTCTACCACAACAGACTTACCAGCTGCACACAGCTCTTCAAGCTGCCGAGCCGTGTTCCTCGCTGCCTATGTGCTGAGCTGTGGATGCGTGCATGCACGGGCCATTTATTGGCCAAATTATCAGCCATATCAGGCCAATTTCTGATACAGACAATTTTCTTTATATTGGTGCCAATCCAATATCAGACCTATATTGGTGCACCTCTAACAAAAAACAGTAACAAATTTAATAAATCAAGGATGTTAATTGCTATTTCTAATACTTGTTAGGATAAAAGATGATGCTATCAATTTTTTTTTTCTCAGCATGATTTCTCATAAATAGATGTCCACTGCCTTGGGTGAACCTGTACAAACTGAGAAGTAACTACTGACTGAATCATTAGTTGTCTTCTGTTTAAAGCCAATGATGCTGAAGAACAAATTAGTCATCTGATCTTTATTAAACACAAGCACTTGTTGAAGAGGAGGAGGAGTTGTATAGCTGAGCTACATTTTGGATACAAGCGCTACGTGAGAAAAGAACCTGGCAGGTTTTTTTTTGAATAGGCATTAGTAAATCTGAGATTTTTTTTTTAATCTAATTTATAGTGTGATTCGGTGTATCCTTTACATACACTTTTAATATATGCAAAATGTGGATGTTAGATTCAAACAGATGAAATTCAGGTAGGCTGAAAATAATAACAAAAAGATGTTCTAAAATTTTACAAAAATGTATCCAGTATTAGCTACCAGAGCATTTGTACTACACTCCCATTTCATCATCTTGCTCTAATCTAGTAAATGAAATGCTACAAATTTAGAGGTTTTTGATCAGATAAAATATTTCTAGTTCTTAAAAACTGAACATAGAGGTTTTTTATAGTTACCTTTTCATTTTAGTCTGAATAGCATTAAAAGATTTTGGAGGAGATCTATATCTATCTCATGCACACACACAAAATATCGTTGATGTTAATGCAGTTGCAAAGGTAATAGTAAGCAAATCATTACAGTATTTCTCTACTTCTACATCAGAAATGAAATTAAACAAGACTTAGTTACATCCACAGAGATTTTGGCCTTAATGCTTTAGAGGGAGTTTGTCTGAGAACAGACTATATAACATTGGAATAAGAGTCCTGGGATAATGCCCTCTGATAACAGAATATTGCCTTAGTGTAACAGAAAGATTAAGTGTCTATTTCCTGTTTCTAATAAAGTTGATAGGTGTTTTGCTGATTAAGTATATGGCAGTGGGACTGAACCGTAAACATCTTACTCTCGGGTTGATTCACAAATTTACTGTATTCAGACTGCAGTCTCCATCGCAGTGCTTTCTTTGTCTACTGAGACAGAGCTGCACAGATTCTCATCCTATGAGTGTACAATTTCCTGTCTCAAAGCCATAGCATTTTTTCTACAATACTAAGTTGTTTATTTGGTCAACTTTTATTTTAATATGCTTAGTATGTAAAATGTTCACAAAGGAGGTTTTTAATAACACTCTGCTCTACAAAGTTTTTTATTCTTCTTTATGTTATGATTGTGCATTGTAGATGTACTTATTTCAGTGGGGACTGTTTGCTTTCTAGGCACACTACCATTATAAATATTAATGATGCATGTTTAGAAATGGATTTGATTAGCAATCTCATTAGCTTTGAATAGACAGCAAAATAACTAAATGTTAACATTAAACTTAACTTTATCTTGCAAGCTATCATAGATAAAAATAAGAATCATCCTAATTGCAAAAAGCATTACAAAAAGCAACACATTAATTGAAAATAAAAGTATAAGTTGTTTCTATTTCTTTGACCTATTTTATATTTCACAACAACAAAACAGGATTAATTCAAAAACAAGATAACATATCTTGTTATAAGATTTGAAATATATTGTTCTGTTTTGACATAACCATGTTGAAGAGTAAGAGAAATATAAAGTGGAATCTGAGCAAGATCTGTTTTAGACAAGGAATGCAAAGTTTACTTTGGAGACAGGTGGGATAAAAAAAAGACCAGTAGGATGTTCTCTAGCATCCATCACATACCTAGAGGTAACGTCAATTCCTTGTACTGCATGGTGCAAATGTTGTGACAAACAATAGGGAATTAGCAGTAGATTGTTAGATGTTTGACAAACTGTTGTTTTTAGCTTGTACTGTCACTGTTATAGCATTGGGCTACAGATCTCTAAATCATTCTAGGACACTTTTTATCCTGTCTCCTTTTATTTTAAGACATATATTCTCCCAAATCCAACAGCTGAATACTGGACATTTGGCTCTAATGTAAACTGAATGCTTGACTCAGTTTTTTTCTACAATCTCAATAAGTATGTTAATTTTCTAGAGAAATTATAGCATAATAAGGAGTTGTAACAAATGTACAACCTAACATAAAATGCATTAATAATTTCAGATCAGAGAAAATGTCAAATGAATGTTTTAAAAGATCTTAAGATTGTGAATATTTGCTAAGTATAAAACCTGTAATTGACTAGATTCTTGGAAGATTAGTGTATAAAAGTCCTCACATACTGAGCATTTCTTTAGTATTTTATAATTACTATTATTATCTACAAGAGTCAGATATTTCAAGCTAGCATGTCAATTATATTTTTCAAAGTAGCAGAAAATAATTATTTTAAACGAAGTTGCACGTAATTGAGCTTCAGAGTAAATTTGAACTTTAGAATGCTAATATATCTATATAGTTACATCTTGTTTTCTGTTTTAATATTGTTAAATACTATTTCATATATATAAAACTCCTGTTCTAAAACTAAACTATCATTCTAAATTTCAAACATCTCATAACTGAAGACAATCATGTATTCCAAGCTCCTTACTAGAACTCTAATGCAAGGCCCTTTAAGGGAATGTGGACCTCCCAAGGCTAATTGAAGGAGCTGAATAGCACAAGGAAGATTCATATATCTGACTGTATAGTAATATTCTCACTGCATGCAATATTCTCACTGCCTGGTTGTCATGCCTCTGGGCAGTGCAACAAATCACTTAGTACACTACTGTGTTAGAAGTGACTCTGGCAGTAGCTTTATTATACTTTTAAACTACTTTATTAAAGCTTAACTAAAAAGCTTCACTTACCTTCTCCTTCCTTATCAACTAACTTCCATCTTCAAGCCTTGGAGGTGCCTAAATGTTTTAAGATAGCTTGAAAAACTGTCCTTCTGCCTAGATCTTTTTTTTAATATTTCAATAGAGAATCAGCTTTACCAGAGAACACCTTTACTTTGAAGACCATTTTGGCAGGTTCCACAAACACCATTTGGGTCTTAGTTTGTCTAGATCACCAAAACCAAACTCATCATAATAAAAGTGGAGGCCCATCCTGTGCTACAGCTCTGATCTCCTTCTAGAGTTCCAATTAAAATCATTGAAAGATTATGATCCTCTCTTAAGCTATTACCTACCCTTAGAAAATGACAAAATGCCAGTTCCATGCAGTCAATAATTGTAAGTCAGACACCAAAGTGATAAAACTTTTTTCAAAATCATTTCTTTTTTAATGTTAGAGTAAGATGCCCACAGGTGCCAACACAGTACACCCACCTTTAGGAATCTTTTCCCACTAGTGCCCTTTTGTTCTCTACCCCTGCATTCTCATCTGCCATGTCTTGAGCTCATAATTAGACAGGGGAGGCTGCCCAGAGGGTGAAGAGAGCTGTGGATAAGGGGGCACTTGTTTGGACTGTGGCTCTCTTGGCCTCATCCCACTTTTACTCTGGTTGTACCTTCTAACTCAGAGCCAACTCTTCAGGGCCACAAGCTTCCAGCTCACCTTTGGCCACATGCTCATGACCTCAAGATCCAGGCCCCATGAGCCCCCTGCATAGGCAGCTAGGGCAGTGGTCCTGTTTTCCTACATTCCACTCCTGCCTTTCAGTCCCTGGCAGGCTGTGCCCCTCTTGCGTACAGAATTTACAGACGTCTTTATCTTCCAACTTATCAACAGCATCCGAAATCCAGGGTATCCCCAAGCACCCGTTTCAGTGGCCTCTGCCTCCCCTACAGGCACAATTCATTCCACCATGAACATGAAAGACACAAAACACAGGCACCAGTCCCAGATCAAAGAAATGTTCTGCATAAGGTATGCCTCACCCTGCAGTGTTTTCCAAGCAAAATAAAAACAGAAAAGGCTCAAGGCACTTAGTTTGCTCTCAGAGCAGGCTCTTGTGTTTCCTTCACCCTGGTTGCCACTCTGCATCCTCCCTTCATTGTCCAGTGTTCAGCCCCTGAGTCCCTTCATCAGGGGCTTTGTCCCCTGTAGCTCCTATGGCCAGACCCCTTTTCTGGCCTGAGGCTTGGGCTTATAAAGGGTGTTCCAGGTCACTTGACCTTCTCCTTCTGCCCCGTGGCCATCAGGCACTGTCTGCACCTTGACTTTATGGCCATCTTGTTTCAGGCCTCTCTGCCTGTGAGTGACTCTGGCACACAAAGGAAGCATAAGGAAAAGAAAGAGGAAGGCAAGGCAGGGGAAGGAGGGGAACAAACTAAAAAGAAACCAGAGAAAGGAATAGTACAAAGAAAAGGGATGAACTGTTAGAGGAAGGGAGGACTGTGGGCCCTAGACCCCTTCCCCCTCTAGGAATGGTGCAGGGGCCCCATTACAGTTAGGTTATTCTAGTTTAAAACTTTTTGTGAGACTCACAAAAAAACTTCAGAGAGTTCAGGACTGGGTGGAGTTGCTGCCTGTCCTACTTAGTTCTAATAGGTGGAAGGAAAAGGTCATAGGTTCATAGATGTTAGGGTCTGGAAGGGGCCTCACGAGATCATCAGGTCCAGCCCCCCTGCACTTTTGCAGGAAAGACGGCTGAGGTCAGATCATAGGCAGAGGGAAAAAAAAATGATTTAGGGGGCTGAGCGCACACATGCATGTGCGCACCCCCTCCCCCCACCTGCCCACCCAGCAGGTAGGTCTGTGGGGGAAGGACTGTGGAGGGGGGCAGATCAAGGCTGCTGTGGTGATGGAGGGTGTGGGGAAGAGGCAGGGTCAGGGGCTGGGGTGAATGAAGCCCCGGCCAGGCCAGGTGTTAGGACAGTTGGAGCCCTGTCAGCTCATCTAGGGGCACGGGGGGTCTCCTGTTATGCGCACCCCAAGGGAGTGCCCCTGATCTTTGTGTGGGATGGAGGTGGGTACCTCTGCATGGTGTGCATTGCTCGCTACTGTCAGTGTAGCTGCCTTTGGAGTGGCTCAATGCCGTGTGCATCCTGACATGGGGCAGGTAGGCGGAGCAGTGCAGCCCAACAGCAGTGGGATGCACGTGACATTGTGCTGCTCCCCAGGCAGGTGTAGTGGTGCTCAGAGCCCAGCATGCAACAGCAGCTACCTCCGCCTTGCACACAGATCCAGGGGTACATGCCCCCCCGGCCTCTGGCAGGGTGCACACAGTAGCAGGACCCCCCCTGCACCTCTGGATGAGCTGCCTAGACTCCAGTTGTCCCACCAACCAGCCCAGCTGAGGCCCCATTCACTCCGGTCCCTGATTCTGTCTCTGCCCTACACCTTCCCTCAATGTGGGGGCCTTGATCTGCTCCTTCCACCCCTAAGTTCCTTCTCCTTCACAGAATAGACAGACTGATACTTGCCTGTCATGCTGGGCATCCAGTCATCCACATGCTGGGCTTCAATCCTGGCTGTGTGTGTGCCCCTTCCCCCTCTGCTGCAGCCACCCAGAGCCCTACATTTGGGTGGCCTGAGCCCCATTAGCTCTGGGTTTCCAACACCTATGGGTCAGATTCTTTCAAGATTAAGGGCAAGATAATCAAAGTTTAGATGTGTACGTAGCAACTGTGCTAGATGCTAAATTGGTATCTCTTTCCAGAGCCTGAAATCTGCCACTAGAACTGGAGATGGGCAGGAAACAATTTTCACAGCCCTCAAAAATGTTTGATATTTCAGAAATCATTTCTGGAGTCAAAGGCTTAGGAAATGTTGAGGGCTTTTCTCCACTTATGAAAAATGGAGTGTGCCTCACTCCAAAATAGTCAGTAGCCTGGGAAACATAGGAGACCCCGGTTCACATCTTTGTTCTGCCAGATTTAGACTATGATCTAAAAGATCAGTCTTCTACGTCTCGCAGAAATGCCCTCGGCATTAAGCTGTTGGTTTTGTTGTGATGGATTCTTCTCATTCACTCCTTTTGATGATTTCCTGCCTTGTATAAATACCTTTAATACCGACTAGTCAAAAACAGGGAGTGACGCTATAGCACAGTGCTGAAGGTCCTCACCTGAGATGTGGAAAATCCACACTGAAGTCACTGAACTAATGAATACTAAATTTCTGATTAGTGCTAGCTGCCACATTTCCCCTCATTCCTATAACTTGGATAAACTAAAAGAGCTGCTTCAAAAAAAGGAATTAAAAATGCTAAGAAAACTGCCAGCACCAGACTGAAAAAATCCCTGAAAATTACAATACTGTCCAAATATCTCCCACATTCATGCATATTGCTTACAAAACTGAGAATAAAACATGGCAGCTGCTTAGAGTCAAAGATGGAAATTGATGAATTTAGGAGAAAGGAAAAGGAAATAGTAAAGGACACCAGATTTTTGAAACACACAAAAAAAGCAGAGAAATCTGTCTTCTGGCAACAGTCAGGATATAAACCCTGGATATAAGAAATAAAAATAAATAATAAAGTCAAGATATCTAATACTTGTAAAAAAAATACAGAATGTGAATTGACATCCATGTAGGGGAGACAAGAAAATCTACCACAGTAGCCTTTAACTTTAAAAAAGGAGACTACACCAAAAATGAGGAAGCTGGTTCCAGGGGTGGGCTGGATGCAGCCCACCAGGCCATTCTATCTGGCCCGTGGGGACCCTAAGAAATTTAGAAAATTAACATTTATCTGCCCTGGGCTGCCTGTCATGCGGCTCTCAATGGCTTGCCGAAACTCAGTAAGCGGCCCTCCGCCCAAAATAATTGCTCGCCCCAGAATTAGACAGAAGTTAAAAGGGGCCCCTAAGGAAGTGAGGAACTTGCAAGCAGCATAAGAAATGCTTAAGAACACTATATTGTAGGCACAGAGCAATGCATACAGCAAATGAAAACAAAAGGAGCTCAGACCAAGAGAAAGCCAACATAGTTTAATGGCAGAGTTGCAGAGGCAATAAGCAGAAAAAAGGATCCTTTTGAAAAGTGGAACTCAAACCCTAATGAGGAAAATAAAAGTGTGCAAACTGGCAAGTCAAATGTAAAATACAATAAGACAAGCTAAAAGAGAATTTGAGGCAGACCCTGGGGGTTGTCAGCTGCCATCCAGCGGCCTGTCCCACAGTGCAGCAGAGCACACTCTGGGTGCATGGGCTCGCTGTTTCTCTGTCAGCCCACCTGGGGATCTGCTGCCTGAGAAGTGTGCTTGCTGTCCTCATCCTGGTAAGTACAGGGCTCAGCCTGGACCCTGCTACAATATTTTTTAAGTACATTAAAGCTGAAGACCTGCCAGGTAGTCAATTGGGCCTTTGGATGATCAGAGTGTAAGAGGGGTGCCAAAGGCAGGGTCATTGCCAAGAAACTAAATGCATTCTTTTCACCTGTGTTCACTCTGGAAAATATGGAAATTCCAACACTTCTCTATAGACAAGTCAGGAGAGCTGATGCAAATTGAGGTTTTAGTAGGTAGAGTTTGTAGAGGAAATTGATAAACTAAACAGTAGCATATCACCAGGACCTGATGACATTTACCCTAATGAGCTCAGATCAGACGTTGCTGAACTCTGAACTGTAGTATGCAACCTATCAATAAAAACAGCCTTGGTACCAAAGGAATGGAGGTTTGCCAGTGTGACACACATATTTTTTTAATGGCTGTAGAGAGGGCATATGAAACTAGAAGCCAGTGAGCCTAACTTCTGTTCCTGGAAAACTGGTAGAAACTATAACAAGAAAAGGAATTGTTCAGCACGTGGATGCACCTGACTTGCTGAGGAGGAATCAATGCAGCTTTGGAGGGAAACCATGCCTCATCAGCCTACAAGAGTTCTTTGAGGGTATTGAAAAGCAGGTGGATTGGAATGCTCCAGTTAACAGTATATTTGGACTCCCAAAAAAACTTTGACAAGTCCCCCATCAGAGGTTCTTAATTAAGTTAGGTAGTCATGAGAGCACAGGAAATGTCCATTCATGGATTAGAAATTTGGCTGCAAGATAGGAAGCAAAGAGTGAGTATAAATGGTCAGTTTTCAGGCTGTAAAGTAAACAGCAAGATCCACTAGGGATCTGTGTTGGGATCAGTGATGTTTATCATATTCACAAATGAACTGGAAAAGGGGGTGAATAGTGAGGTGGCCAAATTTGCTTATGACACAAAATTATTCCAAGTGGTAAAGAGCAACACGGACTCTGATCTGGCACAATTGAGGAAAGGGACTAATGGCAGATTAAATTCAATGTAGATAAGTGTAAAGTGATGCATCTGGACAAAAGTAACCTGAACTAAACCCACACTACAATGGGTTCTACATTAGCTGTTACTACACAGGAAAGATATCTGGGAACATTGTGGGCAGCTCCCTAAAAACATCAGCTCAGTGCTCAGGAACTGTCAAAAAGGTAAACAAAATAAAAAAGAGTGTAAACAGGCAGTCAAATGTAAAACTACAATAAGACAAGCTAACACAATAAAACTACAATATGATAAGCTGAGAGAGAATTTGAGAAGAATATATTTGCTAGAGACACAAAAGGTAGTGTTAGTAAGAAAGGAACAAAATGGAAAGTATCATTTTGCTCCTTTATAAATCTGCAATGCTTCCACACTTTGAATACTGTGCCCAGTTCTGGTCCCCACATCTCGAAAAGGATATAGAAGAACCAGAGAAGGCCCAAAGAAGGGCAGCAAGGATTATTAGCAGTATGGAGGGGCTTCCATATGACAAGAAACTAAAGAAGCTAGGCCTATTCTTTAGAAAAGAGATGCTTGAAGTGGAACATACTAAGGATTTTCAAACTACCAAATGGCAAAGCGAAAGTAAATACAATACAAGAACCAGGGGTCACAAAATGGAACTCGTAGGTCATAAGTTTACAAGTAACAAAAGTAAGTTCTTTTTCACACAGCATCTCAAGTGTAGAACTCATTGCCACCAGGTGTTGTGGAAGCTGACAGTTTAGCCAGATTCAAAAGGGGACTTGACACATTCTTAAAGGAAAGGGGCGTTGATAGTTATTGAGACAGGAATTAAGGGATACAGCCTCTGAATTAGAATTACCTAGACCTTAAATACTGGGGAATACAAGTCAGAGAGAAACAGTGGAAAAAAACCCTACTGACACCTAGTTTACAATCCTTTTTAGTAACCATCCTCTGCACTGTGTATCACAAGATACTGGGCTAGATGGACATATGGTCTGACCCAGTAAATGACAATTGCCATGGTCTTATATTCTTATAAGTTCATGTTCAGTTAGTGGTAGGCATTCCTCAAAATGTTAACAACAACAGTTGAATTATTTTTGTGCACAACAGAACTGAATAAATTAGCCCTTTTTCTATTTACAAGTCATTAGTAAACATGCTTATATTTTTATAAATGAGTTTTCTATTTGTCATTGCTCAATGACAAACAAAATCAAATGCATTTGTTCCTATATATCATTCATGAATCATTCAATTTCTATATTTGATGTTATAGTGTTTTAAGTCACCTAAATCATATATTTTTATTTCTTGTTTCTGACTGGATACCAGAAACTATTTAAAACCAGAGGACAACAAATGGCAATTAACAAATAATGTGTATTTTTTAAAGCATGAATGTGCATGTCTTAAGGAAGTGAATATAAGAATTGGTGTAAAGAACAGCAATTTGAAAACATCCATATGAACAGATTCCTAATTGTCCAGATGTTCATGAATAGTAAATAAAAAGCAGCAAAAACATGAATGAACTGAACAGCTGTTCAGAATGCAAAAGAATGTTTGCAAACATTGTTCTAAAGTATGCAATCAACTCTAGTTCAGAGGGAAAACTTGGATAATCAACAAAAAGTTTGAATAAGCATCCAAACATGTCAGTAGTATTATCTAGTCTATCCAAACTTTGAATCTATACAGAGTTGCAATGGTACCTTCATACTTTCTTGAGAGATCCACTTTCTCTCTTTCCAGTTGTATTAGAACAAGGGCAAGAGTAATATTGTTAGGTTTGGGCAACTATAACCTATAAACCAGATAGAGCCACACAAATCACATGCACAGTCATTAGCTCACTAATTAAAGTACCTTTCTGCACTTGTAATGTTCTGCAGAGGCCTGGCTCTAAGTTATCCAAAGTAACAAAAGTTGAGCTCATTCTGTTACATAAATGTTTATAAAAGCCAGCAAAAGTTAAACATGGGAACTGAAATTAATCCAAAGAATATTATCCCGCTATGACAAAGGATTACATTAGGACAGGGGCTGGCAAAATATGGCCTGTGGGCCAGATCCACCCCTCCCCCAGGCCATTCTATCCAGCCTGTGGGGCACATAGAAAGTTTAGAAAATTAATATTTATCTCCTCCTGGTTGCCTGTCAAAGATAACAGGAGCCAAGGGTAGTAATACCCAGCAGAAGCCAGCAGGACTCAGGAGCAAGGCTGGACCAGCTCCACACCTCCAACCCCCTCCCACCTCCCAACCAGAAGCCTCTGCCTACCCTGGCTTTCACTGCTTCCCTGAATGCCTGCTTCAGCACCACATGGCCCCAGGCTGCATCACTGGACTGCGGGAGCATGGGGCTGTGCCGGTACCATGGGGCCAGGAGCAGGAGTGTGTGTGTGTGTGTCCACGCAATGAGGGAGAGGGAGAGAGAGAGAGAGAGACAGTGTAGTGAGGGAGGCACAGTGTGTGTGTGAGTGTGTTCATTGGGTGAGTCCCACAAGCACACCCCACCATACACATGCACCCACACACTGCCTCACACTGGCATACATGCGAACCCCACCCACACACCCTCATGCACCACAGCCACCCTTCCCCCTCAAACCCCATATCCACCCACACCCCACATAACCACACCCACACCCACATGCTCCCTCACCCTACACCCATGCCCCCTACACCTATCCACCCCCGCAAACCCCCACACACTCCCCATGCCCCACATACCCACAGCCCCCACCACAAACATATGCCTCCCCCACAGTATACAAGAGTAAGACTTCATTTCAAGATATTGTGCAATCACCTCTGTGTACACTACACAAACACATGTAATTCAGGACAAAGATTTTTTTTTAATTCAAATTAAAGACTGTTGTGGATGTTTGATTTTTAGAATATAATTTGGTATTTTTCTGGTTCTGAGATGGCAAAACCCTTTGCTGAAAGGAGTATTTCTGGGGGCAAGGGGAGGGACTTCTGGTGGCAAAGGTTGGAAATTAGGTGGTGGAACTTTTGGGCCCAAGATGGTGACCTTCGGGCCCCTGTCAAGGGGCAGGGATACCCATGCGGCCCTTGACAGCTTGCCAAAACTCAGTAAACGACCCTCTGCCCAAAATTATTGCCTAAGCCTGCATAAGGAGCATGTATGGTAAACAACAGGAGACTGTTGAACACTTTTACAATAGGAGACCAATTAATGACCAATTAATGTTTAGACCAAACTGCTGGATGAAATAATACCCATCATACACTTAATGGGTCCATATAAAAGAAACTAGTTAGGAGAAGTGGGTCAAATAGCTCGGTGAAAAGCAAGTTCACTTGAATGAACAAGCTTAATTATTTTGGCTACTGCCCCTCACCGTCTTCTGAGGTCCTAGAATCCATCACTGGAGCTTTAATTATTTTTCCAGTCCCAAGAGTCATCTTGATCATATCAAGCAAGAGAAACAACTAAAAGCAATTTCATAAATAGCTGACATTGAGAGTCAATGGGCGCATTTACACATTCATTAATGCACTTTTGCTACTGTGCATTAACTTTAGTACCTCTAATATGAGGTACTACATAAAGGCACATAAGGCTGCCCTAATGCACAGTAGCAAAATGAATGCCTTTTTAGTGATGCTTAATGCACAGTAGACTAATTCTATAGCACATTAGCACTGTTTTTGATGTGATGTTTTAATGCCCAGTAGAATAGGCTACTGCGCATTAAAGCACGCATGTAGATGCACCCAATGAATGTTACTTTGCTTCTCCTTAATAGCTTCTTGTATCACTCACCTTTCTGTGTTTTTCCCATACAATAGCAATAATTCTAATGTCAAAAAACAAAACCAGGGGAATCTTCTATTGAAGTAGAGCTACCTACCTGTAATCAAAGAAGGTAAACCAGTCAACCAGTGTAAGAAGAGAATCAAGCATATTGTAGTTTTGTACAGTGAGTCTGATTCACTGACCATTAAAGAGAGACGTGGATTAAACTAATCAAGCCTCATTATTGCAATTCATTAAAAAAATATAGACTACTGATCTAAACAGACATTAGAAGATGTCAGAATACCTTTCAAGAATCCACAAATCAAAATGAAAAGCCCACCAACAATAACAGAAAAGATCACTGTCATGCAAGCCTACGGTAAATTATCAATGGTTTTATAATTTTATAGTTTTAATTTTATAGTCCCTGAAATCAGACTACCCCAAAATCCAGAACAAAACTCCCATTAATTTCTATGCAACCAGAATTCCACTCTCCAAGTTTTTGACATTTTATGGAATGTATTTCAAGACAGACTACCACAAACATTAATAGAAGGTGACATCTAAATGTCATCAGTTTATAGTGTTTTGTGTCATGATGACATTTTAATCTAGAAAGAAATCTTTAATTGAGGTCCTAAAACACCTGTGTTAATCTAATCACGTAAAATTATTCCAGATGTCTATGAGAAATAAGCAGGCTTAATCTTTGTCCTCTCTATTATTTCCATTACCCTTTGCAACCCTAGCAAATTCTTTCTGTCAAAATAAAAATGTAGAAAAGTGTCCAATTTGGCTCTTCAAGATCTTCAGTTCACCTAATGTAATGTTTTCCAGCTGATATCTCATTTGCTCTTATAGATTTTGCATCATCTGTCTCATTCATCTTCTCTTTATATTTGGCTGAACACCTTCCAAAAGGACAGGAAAATATTTTTTAAACTGACATGAAACATTTATACAAACATGACATGAAACTAATGCACACAGTCATGTTTCCACTCTCAAATGCAAAGTAATCTAGACTAAAGGCAGAAACTCAATCCTCCTCAAATGTACAGATCTGATAGGCCAGAATTTGCTTTCTCTCCTACTTTATCAAGTTCAAAGAAACTGGTCTAAACTCATTCCTATGCAAGTCCACTGAAGTCAGTGGAGTTATTTTATCAGTTAATTTATCCCATTAACTTGGAGGGAGTTCCCTAGGTAAAATAAAGGGCATAATTTGACCCAATATATTCAATTAAAGATAGGAGGATGGGGTAGCTGTATCACAGGGCTCAGAATCAGAAGATATTGGTTTAATTCCTAGATCTTCATTTAATAAAGGGTGTGTCTTGTGTCTACACGTGCATTTAAGCATGACTAAATGTAATACACATTAAGCTAATGTGCATTAAGCAATTTATGGCAGGTGTCTATATGTTCAGGGACTTGGCACTACAGTTAGTACACTTGCTACTAAAGTTGGTATCAAGTCCCTGCAGCCCTGCCATGTACCCCTAGTGACTGGGTAGACCCAGCACTAAAGTTAGTGCCAGGTCACGTCTACACGTGCATTTGCAGGTAACAAATTTAGGCATGATTAGCTTAATTTCACCATTTTAATGTGCATTAAAGGTGCATATGTGTAGTGCACATTGAATTAGGCTAATGCATATTGAATTGGGCTGATGTGCATTAACACGTCTCATGTAGACATGCCCATACTTGCAACTTCCAGAGAGACATCTCCTAGTCCCACTGCTACTTGTTTGCCAATAAGTAAAAACCACATAGAAAAAAATAGCCTTTATTCACTGTCAGTTAGCTGGTCAGTTCAACTGACAGAAAGAATAAATGCTTGGGTACATACATCCAAAGCTTTTCTGAGAGCATACTTCTTCATAACCAGATCCAGACATGCAGACAAGTGCTGTTTGTGGCACTGAAACCCTCTTTGCAGCACCATAAACAGCATGTGTTGCACATTAAATGATGCATGGTTCTGCTAATTTGCAGCACTGGGGTAAAATTTGCTATTGGGATTTCCCAGTAGCAAAAAAAAAAAAGTGGGGGGGAAAAAGCAGCACAAAGCACATCAAAGTGCCATGTGCTGGGACAAAGGTGGACACAGGGGAGCAGGCAGCCCAGAGTTCCCTGCTCCCCCACCTTCATGCACTGCAGAACCCCTGCACTGAGGTACCCTACACCCCAGCCAGCCGCTCCCCAGGTGGCTGAGTTGCAGTATGCCTTGAGACAGCAGGGGGAGTACACTGTAACACAAAGTAGCAGCGCAAATTTGTGTCGCTACTATTTGTGCTGCTGCAGATGCACACTCCTGCTTATGGAGATGCAGTCTATATGTTCATTCTTCTTTGAACCATCCAGTCACAAACTACCATGTGGATACACATACAAATATTATTCCTTTCTCTTGTATATCAGTGTGTTATCTTTGTAATAAATTTCCCACATCTTGTGATTGTCTTGTCACTTCCAAACCATTTATGTTTGAATGCTACCTTGACTGAGAAGATATACAGCAGGGATCAGAGCCGTACCATGTTTATAGATGTGCTCCAGGAAGCGGGGATGGATGCTTTAATTAGTGCATCTCTGAGAGCCATTGTGACCCTCTTGGAGTCTTACCAAAAGGGAGGAACTGAAGTCCCTCTCTGTTCACCTGCCAAGACTTGATGATACAAAAATGGAAAATTATATGAAAAGGGAGGCTCCAATAAAGGGGTATTTACAGTTGCTTCAAAGGTGGGGTTCTCCCTTCTGGCATATTCTTAAGGCTCCACCTCCCCTACACCTCATCCATATGCCAACCAAGCAGTATCTTCCCAGTGAGAAACTATTGATACAGCCTGGTGCCTTCAATATTAGGGGTACACAGTGCTGTCAGTTAAAATAATAATATAGATCAGGTGTTCATTCTTTAAATTCACCTTTCTGTGGCCAAATCTGGAGCAACAATGTTACTGGCTGAGTTTATGGGTCTTGAGACTTTCGCAACTCAAATCATATCAACTAAAGTTACTGGCATAAACCCATGCACTTCTTGCATGCCCAGTCTCTCGATATATAAAAAAAGAAAGAGATATACCAAATGCAAATTAAACTCATTGCCTCATGCCACCTACTGTCTGGTGCTGAGAAAGAGTCAAACGCATGTGACCCTTCTTGATGGTAGTTCTCTCATCCATGATTCTGTGATCTTCTGAACTCTTTCAGCTTGTGCACTCCTGTGGGTGAGGACTCCTTCGAGCCCTCCTCTGGTAGGCTCCCCTTTCAGCCATGCTACAGAGCCTTTTTCTTCCTGGCTCTTTGGGGCTTTGGGCTCTGCCTGTAATTCCTGCCCAACTCAGCAGCCCGGGCTTGGGTCCAGGTCAGAGTGCAGAGGCTTTTGCAGCTGCTTTCACCCCACTCTGGCTCTCAGCCATCTCCAGCCACCTCCAGCACCCAGCTTCCCTCCATCTCCAAGCACTTCTTTTCTATGTCACTCCCTGCGCGCCTTTCAATGTGCAGGGACTATGTACTTGTAAAGCAGCATGCCAGCGGCATGTTCTGCTCCTACTTCTCTGCTCCAGAATGTACAGGTAAGTTTACCCTGTTGGTAGCCCATCCTGAGCTCCTTTTCCCCACAGTAGGGGTCCAGTTTGAGCAAATGCTACCCCGCTCCCTCGGGGTTCTGCATGTTAGTTGCTCCTGCTGCTGACAGCCACGCTACTTAAGAGTGCCTACAGCATCATGTGTATCAGCATCCCCACACTGAAAAATGGTGACGGGGCACTTTGAACTAAAGCTTGTTGAACAAGTTTTAATTTAAAGTGCCCCACCACCATTTTTTTAGTGTGGGGGCACTGATACACATGATGCTGGAGTCTGCTGGAGCACGGTAATTACCACACTCCAGCAGCCTCGATTATTTAAGTCTCCTCTGATGCATTGTTATTACAGCACATCAGAGCAGCCTCCCTGCATGTGTATAAGAGCCCCAACAGCCCATAAGCCAGATTCTGCCTACAGACCCAGCCTGTGAACACGGGACTTTTGGTGACATTTGGCTGTGGGAGGCAGTCAATTTCCCCTGCCACCACAAGGAAAAGCACCTCCTGTGAGCATCCTCCCCATTCAAGAATGGGGAAAAGTGATGGCAGTGGCTGGAACTTAACACCTGCCTGCCCACCTCTGAACTAAACTGGCATTCAGCCTTAAAAGATTTCCCATCACTGATATAGAAGGTATTTACAGTCTGTCTTAACCACTTAACACTTTGATACCTCTCGGTCATTCTAGGATATTCAGTACATCCTTGTTAGATACCCCATCCTAAGGCAGCCAACTCTTTATCCAAAATATTCAAAATAGAGGGCGAGTTGCAAAAACACTATTTTTGGCCCATCTCTACTCTTATTCAAGTCAGTGGGAAAATACTCATTGATTTATGCAGGATCAGAGTTAAGCCAACACGTAGACTTTTGAAAATTTCATCCAAAGTATCTGAATGCAGGCACCAAAATCAGCGTGTAGGCAAGTAAATGAAAATGATCTGATCTTCAGTAATGCTAAGCACCCATAATTCTCATCCAAAACAATGGCAGTAAAGGCACACAACATATTGGAAAAGCAGGCCACATTTATGGACACCCAAGTCCATATTTAGGCACAATTGAGGTCAAATTTTGTTAATCTCAGCATCAACCTTCCTGTACCTCAATTTCCCCATCTGTAAAATAGGCACAGTGATACTACTTTAAGTCCTTGTGATGACATGAAACTTTCTTTAAGCTACTCTGATAGAAAGTCCTATAGAAGTACATACCATAATTCATACAGTATTAAAATCACCAAAGTATACCATATGAATTTCCAATCCAAGGGTAATGTTGTAGGATTTCTTAATGCTTCCTGCCTTTTTTATTTAAACCAGTTTTTTAGTTTGGTTTAGCACACTGGTTTTTATGTGAATATTTTAAATAGTACATTATACACTTTTACATTTGTTAAACCACATTACAAATTTGCTGAAAGTACACTGAGTTTTACTTAAAACAGCATGCACTTTCCAACAGTTTATTTTTCTCTTTTCATTTCATGCTTTACAGGTCTAATGCTTTTGCTGCCATAAGCTTGATTAGAGGAGTCTGAATATTATAATAATGAGTAGTTAAAGGAGTTTGTTGTTTCCCAGCTTTTCTTTACATTTGGGATCCCACATGCTACACTTTTAAATAGAAATGGATGATTACAATATGATTGGTCATAAAGCTTTTTTTTCTCTGAGCACACTGGCCTAAAGGGGCATATGCACAGAGATAAGTGTCTAAAATGAGATCTTTATGACCAGCTTAAAAACTGAGAACAATGGACTGAAAGTGGTTACTAATGGCATTGTTAATGATGGATACCATTACCTTAGAACAGATGTCAAACTGAAATAGCATTAGAGCCTTCAAAATGTAGTGCCTTGTCCTTCTCAGAAAAGCTATTAAAGTACCAGGCAAGGAAGAAAACAGTGATATTTTTCTGAAAAGTGAAACATCCTATTCTCTAGACATATCTCATTTACCTGCCACAATCACTTTTGATAAAGCTCAAGCAGGACCCAGATTTTGTGAGTGGAAAAATGGGTTATAAAGTAAAGGATTAAAAGGAAAAAAAGTAGTGCATTCTGACTAAAGTATAACATAAATAAACTATAATATATATCCAGTGAATCTTCAGTAAAATCAATTGTTAAAACAATGTCAATGCACACATAATATTAACTCATATAGTAATAACTTATATTATGTTAAAAATGTCACAGGTATACTTAAAGACCATCACTAACTGTGAATAGTAATAATTAACTTTCAAAAAATAATCTTTTTTCTGATGTGAAGAATGCAGATTTTCATTTTTATAGTGTGTGTATGAAATCATGAATTTCTCTAGCATGGTAGTGATATGTGCTAGTGCAGATTAAAATTCAAAAGAGAAGTTACATTTAAATCTAATTTTATTTCATTATTTATATTTAGTCACTTTAAGTGCTAAGGGAAAATCAATTTTACAGCTGTTAATAACATTTTATATATATACAAGAAACATGATGATTTAAAGAATATTATTCTAAAGCACATAGGAAAACAACCATGTGAGAGAAATTTTGAATTCATATTTTGTTCTCCCATGTTTCAGTGAATTGCCTCTGTATGACAGATGGACATTACTAAAACAGGTGAATCAAATCAAATCAAATCAAATCAAATGCATTACAATGACATGAGTAATACTTTGCCATTACAAGCTATAAGAGCAAATTAAGTAAAGGATGAAAGTGTTTGTTCACTGCAGGTGTCCATTAATTAGGATATCAGATGAAACATTAAAAAATAAATTTAAAAAACATTGTTAATTGCAAAGATTTCTAATATTCCAAATTATTAAATACACTTCTAATTCCTTCATCTCTGGAACACTAAACTGTACACAAATTAATGGGAAAATTAACTGCTTGTTACTATTTTAAAAACAACGTTGTTCTTTCTGCAAAAAGAAAATAAAAATATATTTTTAAGTTACATGAAAGTATAACTTTTGTAAATAGTCTCTCCCTATGACTGAAGATTTAATCTGCTAGCTATCTATTTCTGTGGTGGGGTTGCATTCTTGAGCAAGCAGACAAAAAGGCCTACAGAATTTTGTGGTCATAATCACATTTTAAATTACCATAGCTGTTGATGAAGCAAGACACTTATAATAAAACATAAATAACTACATGAAATATATATATCAACTTCTATCTCTTTAAACTAATGATGTTCTAGGGCCTTTGAACATAAGCTAGTTTTCCAGATCAGTTTTTATTCTTGAGGCAGTGAAGAATCCTTACAAAATACCATAGGTATGATACTGATATGAGGAAGACTGGACTGAGAAAGGTAAACACCATTATCCCCTCTGAAATTGCATTCTAGAATTAAGTCCATTGACTTCAATGGATTTTGGAAGAAAACCCCTTATGAAAAGTTAAACTGTTTTTTGAAGAGAGAGAGAGATTGAGAATATTAAATGTCAGGGCTACATCCAAAATCCAGTAAATCCACAAAACAGTTTTTTCCCTTCTGTTGACTTCTGCAAGCTTGGATGATGCTCAAACAAATGAGTTCTACCCAAAATTCCAAATCCTAATGCACCCATTTTCTTGGGTGGGAATAAGCTTGAGTCACAAATTGATAGGCATTTCAAAGGGATATGTTTTAACTCTAGATTGCTTAATACATTAGGTAATACTCAGGGACAAATTATCTCAATCCCCTGTAAAGCAATTACAAAAACCTTGATGTGTTCCCCTCTTTCCCATTATGCTGTTACCCAGTCTGAGAAAATGATAGGCAGAAGAGAGGTAGAATAACATCACTATCCTTGCATTTACCAATGATGCTAACAGATCACACTTGAATCATCCAAATGGTCTGTCTGTCTGCCTAACTACAGTTTTCATAAATTTAATCACAAATTTGAATGGAGTCTTAAGGCATTACTACAATATTAAAACATTCTGTTTCCCCGAAGAAAAAAGAAAACTGCTCCCCAATAGGCTGCCTGGGATAATTTTTACCACTAACCAGTTATTTGTACTATACTTAGTACAAATCAGACACACAGGTAAGCATGGAAGGCAATCATCCTTGACTGAGAGGAACTGCCAAAGAACGATAGTTACTAAAATGGCCTGACTTGCTGTTTCAATTCATCCAAAGACCTATCTCAGTGTGATGCCCAGCCTTCCCAATTGTTACCAACAATCCTACTTAAAATGATAAATCTAGCTATACAATGCCCAGCTGTTCTATAAACATGTGCAAATGTTCACTAGATCAACCTGATGTAAATTAGTTCACTTCCTCAGGTGTACTAATTTAGATTGGACCCACCATTTTTTGCCCAATTTAGCTTCCCTGAAGATCAGCAGAGATCAGCACTTAGATCAGCCTAACACTAATTAGTAGGGCTGTGAAAAACAGCACTGTTTCATTTTGACTCCATTTCACCGTTTCGATAGGACAGTGTTTTGTTTCGAGTTTAATTTCATTTCATTTCAAAAGCACTGTTCTGTTTTGTTTCATCAAAACTGTTTCACTGTTTCAATGCTGTTTTGACATTTCACCCATAGGTTATAAAGGGGAGGCACAAAACTGCCAATAGCTTTGTCATTGTTTGGGAGATTTGGATGAAAACAGAAGGGATGGTAGCCTCTTCTGAGGGCAGGAAGCCTGCCAAGTTTCATAGATTTCATAGACATTTGGGCTGGAAGGGACCCCAGAGGATCATCGAGTCCAGACCCCATCCGCAGGGGCAGGAAGTCAGCAGGGATCATAGGATCCCAGCAAAATAAGCATCCAAATGTGTCTTGAAGGTGTTCAAAGTGGGTGCTTGAACTGCCTCTGGCGGCAGTCTATTCCAAACCTTGGGGTTCGGACAGTGAAGAAGTTCTTTCTTATGTCCAACCTGAATTGGTCGCGGCGGAGTTTGTGATCGTTTGATCTTGTCATCCCTTGGGGCGCTCTGGTGAACAGACGTTCCCCCAGATCCTGTTGAGTACCCCTGATAAACTTACAGATGGCCACCAGATCACCCCTGAGCCTGTGCTTTTCCAGGCTGAAGAGTCCCATGGTTCTCAGCCTCTCATCATAAGGTCTGTTTTCTTGACCTCTGATCATGTGCATGACTCTCCTCCGCACCCTCTCAAGCTTCTCCACATCCTTTTTGAATTATGGAGCCCAAAACTGGACGCAGTACTCCAACTACGGCCTCACCAAAGCCGAGTATAACGGGAGAATGACGTCCCGGGATTTGCTTGATAAGCATCTATGGATGCAAGCCAGCATTTTGCTCACTTTACTAGCCACAACATCACACTGAAGGCTCATGTTCGTCTTGTGGTCAACCATGACCCCTAAGTCCCTTTCATCTGTAGTACTAACCAGCATAGCACTGCCGAGCCTATACGCATGCTGCAGGTTTTTCCTCCCAAGGTGGAGAACCTTGCATTTTTCAGTGTTGAACACCATCAGGTTCTCATCTGCCCATTTCATGAGTCTGTCAAGATCCACCTGGATCACCCTCCTGTCCTCAGGTGTGGATGCTTTACCCCAGAGCTTGGTGTCATCAGCAGACTTGGCCAGTCCACTTCTGACACCAATGTCCACATCACTGATGAAGATGTTAAATAGTATAGGCCCTAGGACAGAGCCTTGAGGGACCCCACTGGTCACAGCGCACCAAGACAATTGGCTCCCATTGACCACCACCCTCTGGATCCTATTGCAGAGACAATTCCCCAGCCAGCGGATTGTGGTGAGGTCGAGGCTGCAGGTAGCCAGTTTAGCCAAGAGGTGATCGTGGGATACCAGATCGAAGGCTTTTCCCATGCTGGGTATCCCTCAGGATATTGCCTTCAGCTAGTCTGTTAAGGATGGCCTCCTTGATAATCTTTTCCAAGACCTTCCCCAGGATAGAGGTCAGGCTGATGGACCTGTAGTTTGCCGGATCTACTTTCCTCCCTTTCTTGAAGATAGGCACAACATTGGCCCTCTTTCAATCATCAGGCACTTCACCAGGGAGCCAAGAGCTCTCAAAGATCCATACCAGGGGCTGAGTTATGATGCTCACCAGCTCCCTGAGTACCCTTGGGTGTTACTCATCAGGGCCGGCTGACTGGAAGGTATCCAGCCTGTCAAGGTGTTCCTTCATGAGGTCAGCTTTGATGGAGGACAAGGAATCTCCCTCACCTGAGCCTCCCTGACCCATAGTGGGCAGGGCCGTCCCATGGGACTGATGAAAAACTGATGCAAAGTACCCACTTAGCAAGTTTGCTTTTTCCTGGGCATTAGTTGTCAGTTGCCCCATCTGGTTTAGCAGGGCTCCAATGTTGCCCTTGATTTTCCTCTGGCTCCCCACATATCTAAAAAAGGACTTTTTCTTTTCCTTGATATTTATAGCTAGCTTGAGTTCCATCACAGCCTTGGCTTTCCTGATTTACTCTTTGCAGGTCCGGACCAGTGCAGAGTATTCCTCCTTGGTGGCGGTTCCAGTCCTCCATCCTTTGTAGGTCTTCCTTTTAAGACGCAGGAGGTCCGCCAGATCCCTGGAGAGCCAAGGGGGCTGCTGTGCCCTTTTACTGCCTTTCCTCTGAGATGGAATGGACTTTGCTTACACATCCAGGATTGCTCCCTTGAGGAGCAAGCACTCATCCTGAACTCCCCTCTCCATTGGGTTGTGGCCTTTTAGGGCCTCTCTGGCAAGTTTCAAGGAGATAGATTCATAGATTGTTTGGGGCTAGAAAGGACCTTGCAGATCATCGGGTCCACCCCCCACCCCCCAGCTCTAAGCAGGAACACAACTGGGGTCAAATGACCCCAGCGAGGTGGCTGTCCAGTCTCCTCTTGAAAACCTTCAAGGTAGGTGACTGCACCACTCTGACTGTGAAGGAGTTTTTCCTGGTATTAAGCCTGAAGTGGCCTTCCAGGAGTTTATATCCATTGGTCCTGGTCTTCCCTAGGGGTGCCCTAGTGAACAGTTGCTCACCAAGCTCCTGATACACTCTTCTGATATAGTGGTAAGCCGCTATCCATTTCCTCTCAACCTTCTCTTCTTTAGGCTAAGAGGTGCAGGTTCCTCAGCTTTTCCTCATATGGCTTGCCTTACAAGTTCTTGATTATACAGGTGGCTCTTCTCTAGACCCTCTCAATTTTTCCATGTCCTTATTGAAGTGTGGTGCCAAGAACTGAATGCAGTACTCCAACTGTGGTCTCACCAGTGCTGAGTGCAGCGGGAGTATCACTTCCTTAGTTTTACACGAGATGCATTGGTTAATGCATACCAGTGTGTTGTTTGCCCTGCTGGCCACCACATTGCACTGTTGGCTCATGTTCATGCGGTGGTCAATCATTACCCCTAGGTCTCTTTCAGCTGTGGTGTAGGTCAGGATGTCACCTTAGAGCCTGTTTGTATGTTGAGGGTTATTTACCCCCAGATGGAGAACCTTACACTTGGAAGTGTTAAACTTCATCTGGTTCCAGTCTGCCCAACTCTTGAGCCTGTCCAGGTCTGGTTGTATCAGCAACCTATCTTCTGGCTTAGCTACACTGCCCCATAACTTGGTGTCATCCACGAACTTGGTCAGCGAGCTTTTCACTCCCCCACCCAAATCATTGATAAAAATGTTGAAAAGCACCGGTCCAAGCCTGGATCCCTGAGAGACACCACTAACCACTTTGTGGCAAGATGATATGGATCCATTTATGAGAACTGCCTGGCTCCTACACTGTAGCCAGTTTTCCACCTACTGAACCATCGAGCAGCTGAACCCACAATCTTCCACTTTTCTCACAAGGATATTATGGGATACTAGATCAACCGCCTTTTGGAAGTCTATGTATATAACGTCTACCTTGTCTCCCATGCCCAGGTGATGAGATACTTGGTCGTAGAAGGAGATGAGATTGGTAAGACAAAACCTACCCATGACAAAGCCATTCTGGCTGTTGTTCAGAATCTTACCTTCTGCGAGCGTATTGCACATAGATTCTTTAATGCGCTTTTCCAGGATTTTTCCTGGGATAGAGGTTAGGCTGACTGGTCTATAGTTGCCTGAATCCTCCCTCTTCCCCTTCTTAAAGATGGGCACAATGTTGGCCCTCTTCCAATCCTCAGGGATCTCCCTTGTGCACCACAAATTCTGAAAGAGCTTTGCCAGGGGTTCTGCGATGACCTCAGCCAGCTCCATCAGCACTCTCAGATGGAGTCCATCTGGTCCCGCTGACTTATAAACATCTAGCTTTTCTAATTGGTATTGCACCCATGCAACATCCACAGTGGGGAGACTGCCAGTCCTGGCATGCCCTCTATGAGCCTTGAGGGCTTTCTGGGAAACTGCACCTTAAAGTCTTGAAAGCAAAACTCATGTCACTTGGAAGTCTGAAGGCACAGAAGGGTGAAAACAGCAGGCATGGTAGCCCCTGATGAGGCCATGAAGCCTGCCAGGTCAAGGAGGTAGGTGCAGGGGTTTCTGGGAAACTGCACCTCAAGCTGATGCCAAGCAGAACTTGACATGTGTCAAGTCACACACTTGACATGTGTGACTGTGTATGTGTGTTAAGGTGCACACTCACTGGCACTGTGGCCCCTACATGATTCTGTAGTGTGCCCCAATGAGGTCTCCTCCTCCCCTACAGCTTCAGGTCAGTCCACCGCTTTCAATAACAATAAGTAAAAGAATAACTTAGTGAGCAGCACAGTAGCATCAGCAGCATCTCAGGGAGCCAAACTGTGACAGAGCCTTTCTTTCCTCTCCTGCAGAGGCTTCTTCTCCAGCGTGTGTGTTAAGCCACACCCTCACTATGTCCCCCTCTTCCCCCGCTTCACCCTCCCTCTTCTTACTTTCTGTTTCCCTGCAGGCAAGCCCAGCTTCAGCTTTGAAACTCAAAACATTTCAAAACTTTCAAAATGTTTTGACTGCCCTTATTTCATTTTGAGGTTGTTTTGAAGCCATTCGTTTCATTTTGATTTCACTCTTTCGAGCTCAAAACAAGTCGAAACAGCATAGAAATGAAACAGCTGGCAAATTTTCGCACAGCCCTACTAATTAGGGTGATTTAAAGTAATGTCTTCACATGCCCTTCATGTTCCAAGATCTCTCAACCTGAGCTCTAAATAAACAGGCTAGAAATGCTTTCACTCAGACTTTGATCCTTAAAGAAGAATCCCTCTTTTTCCACTTTGGCCTATTTCACACAAGTGTAATGGAGAAAATATATTTTAACAAAAATAATCTGACTCCTCTGAATCTGGTGGAGAGAAACAGGCCTGTGAACCTTTGAGAAAGAGAAGCTGCTAAACAGTACTCATTCTCCAAGACCAACTCTCCCCTTTGCCAACATGTCAACAATATCACTTCATTAGTATAAATGTATCTGAAAGATGTACAGGAGTAATATCACATTTGAAGAGTATTCATTGAGAGAGTTAAAAAAAATCCATTATAAGCAGAAATGAACTGGACCCAGACTTGAATGTTCAGATCAGGGGTTTTGATTTAAGCTTATCTCTAATCACGTATGCTGGGTCTCCCAAGAGTCCTTTCCTTCATGCAATCATCTGAATATATCATTTTCTCCTACCATCTCTTTATCTTGATTCTATTGAAATAATGGAATTAGATCTCCATCTTCAGTTGCTGCTCACATCTGGCAAATTAAGCTAAATCTTTTCTCTAAAATTCACATTGTCTTAAAACCAGTGCAGGAAGATTAAGATAAAGATGTAAGGCTCTTTTCCACAGCTGTCTTCAAATACTATATTCAGTTTAATTATTTCTTTCCAGTTAGATAAAAAGTTGTCCTTGCTGTTTCCCTCCCTTCAGTGAAGAAAGCCGTTTTGCATATGCGGATTTACTTCGCAAGAAAAGACTAGTTAGAATCAGTTATAACCTAGGGATGCTGGCACTTTATGCTCATGGCAAGGAAAGAAAAAGTATGGGGCTCAAAGGTCACCATAAAATCCTGACCTGATTCAAGTCAATGGTAAAGAGTTCACCTGAGGTGTTGGGTTTTCAAAAGTACTGACATGATTTATGAGTGCCTATGAAATTGTCTTCTCAGGGGGATATGCGCTGCAAAGTACATCAGCTGTAGACAGATAGATATATGTCCAAACAGTTTTAAAAGGGAAGGGAGAATTTCCTCCCTAGAAAGCTATTCTACTTTAACCATTATGTTTGTCACTCATTCCCCAGTAACTTTAAACTTGGACAAAAGGGGCTTGTAGTTGAAGTGGTTTGAGTCTACTTATTCTGGTATAGGAGTGGACAGATATAATGGTTATATCACAACAGCTTACCTGTATAAATTAATTCTGATATAACTCTCATATCTGTCAATGCACCTAAACTCTTCTAAAATTCCTATCCTTGGTTTACCATTTCAATTTTGATTTGAATTGTGCCTCATGCATTTTATTATCTTTATTTAATTGCAGGATTGTTTAAATAAATTATGTTAGTAGCTGGGAACAGAAATCCCACTAATTAGCAAAGAAAGTGGCACAATATAGGCTACAACAGTGAATTTGATCAATGTGCCTAATCTGTAAGATTAAGAGCACCAGTTGATTTCCTGCCCAATTAATATAGTGGTCTTTTGGAACAGTCGGACTGAGCATAACTGACTACACATAACATTTGTAAACAGATGTTGGTGCTAACCTCCTACTGGAAACAGAAATAGTGCCACATACTTATTCTCATAGGCTACCAAATAGATGTCAACTTTTGATTACTAGTGTGTTGTGTGAGACTTGAAACAGTGTCCTGGGGGTCTGGGCATTCTCAGTCTCTCTCTCGCTCTTTAAGCAATAAAAGTCTACTTTTAACTTTGGTAGGAAAAAAAGGGATAAATCCCCAAGAAACTGGAAAGGTTTCAGCCAGAAGCCAAACAATTTTGATTAGGAAATGCCAGTGTGTTGCCTCATGGAACTTGTGATTGGGTGCTTTCTGCCTCACTCTCTTCTAGGTTCTAGGCTCTCATATTTTGCACAGTGCTGCCAACCTTTGAAAGGAGAAATTCACAAGGAAAATCTTTAAATAAAGGCAATAGATGTCACTACGGAAACCATCTCAACTAATAAAAAAATCTCCCTATACAATTTATGAAGTATGACAGAGATAACCAATAAAGGACTCCTAATATATACATGATATTGCTAGGAACCTACTGGAGTCATTAAATCTAGTAATTGCTTTTGGGAATATTTTTTTTTTTTTCTGAAAGTTTGGGAGTGACAATACTGTTACTTCTTTTTCAGAATTTTCCTAGCTGTTCTCTGAGTCAACCTAATATAAAAACATACAAATTTTGGTAAGTAAAATAAATAATCATGACTAGATTTATTAAACAAACCTGGCAATTTATATCCCCCAACAGATATGTAAAAGGGCATATAAAACTTTCTATTGTTTCCAAAGATTGTAATATATGAAAAAGTTAGAAAATAGCAATAAAAACTGGGTATCCAGTACAACTTATAAAAGGACAAAAAGAAATCTTAACTCTTTTTACCAGATAGTTTCCCGAGCATTTCTCACTCCTCGCATGAATGTTTTTTTGTACATGATGGTCAGCTTCACCTTCTTCTAAACTCATTTGAATTGTACTTGTAATGAATTTGGCTTGCTACTCCGAATCCGAATCGAATCAGGAGACACTTTTATCTCTCTGAATTGATTCAGAGAGATTCAGAATGATTTGGTGATTTGGACACAGCTTTAAATGTTGTTTCTACATACCTCAAAGTAGCAGGTGGCTCATGAATGCTGCAATGATGGGGCAGATGGAGCATCCCACAGGAGCATGGAGGGGTCCCCCGCATGCTCGGCAGCAGACCCAGAAGTGGACCAGAAGCACTTCCTCTCCACTTCCGGGGCCCCTGGGAAGGACACTGAGCCACCCTGTGTTCCCTCCACCAGCTCTGCAACTGGTGCCTCGTGGGTCTGGGGGGGCACCCAGAGTCCCCCCGCAGTCAATCACTGACCTGGGTGGGGTAAAGTGGAACCCTCTAATGCACTCAGTGGACCTGGAAGCGGACCTGAAGTGCTTCTGGTCCACTTCCAGATTCACTGCCAAGCATACGGTGCCCCTCCCCTCCCTCTGCTGTGGGATGCTCCATCCACCCCAGTATCCCAGCTTTCATGAGCAGTGCCTGGTCATGAGCTATGCCTATGACCTTATCGCTGATTCTCTGAATCAGCATCGAATCTCCAGATTCAGCTGAATCGAATCTGGGATAGTAATCTGAATCAATTAATCGAATCAATGTCCCCAATTCATGCTGAATCCAAATAGAATAGGCTGTTTTGCACACCCCTAGTATATACATGCCCAAAGAGCATAATGGCTGCTTGCCAATGTTTAAAAAAAAACAAAAAAACCACTTTACCAGAAGAAACAGCACATTAGTTTGACCTGGTTCTGCAGCATCTGTATATATCAGACACCTCAGTGGGGCTTTTGGCCCTTTTTTCTAAAGCTGATTCAAAGTATTGCATAAAGGCACCAAAAAGCCCCACCAAAGTGCTGGATGTATACAGATGTTGGGCAAGCTGGGTTCAACTAATGCGATGACTCTTGGCATGTCATAGGCTTGGTGTGGGAGCACACCATGTTTAAAGTAAAACACAGGGAGGGGAGGGAGGGGATCTTTTTTAAACATCTGTAAGCAGCCAATATGCTGTTCTTACTGTCTCACAAATCATGGACCCCTTAGTGTTCATTTCAATGATCTGAACACTTACATTATCATCTAGAGTATGCAAAAAGCTATTTTTCCATATTATGACAATACTTTTATCTCTAAGAATCATAGACTCAAGCAGATTGCAACCCATAGACAGCTATAAGATAATGATTAATAAGAACAGTGAGTATATAAACATACATCAATAAATACCACAACTATAATAATATAGGGGGCTGACTACAGAAGTGAGGATCCTGCATACCTAATGAACATTAAGGGAAGATAAAGAGAAGTCTGAGAACAGGAAGAGAAGATAAAGATGAGCTGAAGACAAGCCAGTGGTAGTAGTATGGTAACATTAAGTTAATAAAGTTTTAGTTTATTTCTTAAAATATAGAATTTAAAAAATTGGAAGGAATAATTCAAGAGGAGACACTAGGTGAAGAGACATTGTAGGACCACAGTACTACCAATATTAGAGGACAAGAAAAAAAAAGGAAGGAAAGTAATGTTTCACGAGAGTAAAAATCTTGTTATATGAAATTAGTGAAGGGTTTAATCTGTCTCCCTGAAATCTGTAGATAAGAAGAAACTTAGGTAAGTAACAGAACATTTTAATAGAAGCGTAGATCAGATAATTATTAAGGACATTGTAAGTTTTCAAAAGCTCTACTGGAATGCAAATTTGGTAACAATTGAACTATCGGTAATCTGAGAGAAAAAGAAATATACTTCTGCTACTGAAAATCCATCACCCCAAATATAATATATATATATATCAAATCAGTTCTAAGATGCAGTATTTAACATAGAAGTTAAACAAGTTGAAGGAGTTATGAAATGAAAAGCAATCAGTAGCAATCAAGTTGTAGGAAAAATTCCAGTTCTCATATTGTAACACTGCAGAAACCAAATAAAAGTTGAAAAAGAAGCTTTTGGTGCTGTTGTCAAAAGCTGAAGTGAAACAACATTATCGTCAAAACAAGTTTTTGAAAATGACCTGAAGAAACTCTTCAGAGAGTTGGAAGAGAGGGAGGAGAAAAATACAATGTTAAATGTACGCAATGCAACTGAAAAGAACAGTGTAATTCTTTGTTAAAGTGGACAGAGAAAGAAAAGCATGAATAGAGTAGTATGAGCAGTAAAAATAAAGTGCAGATCAGAAATGAGAATGTAGAAAGAAGACTGAGAAAATATCTAATAGAAAAGCACCAGGAATAGATGGAATCCATCATTAAGAAACTCATATGTTGTACCCAGCATACCTTTACAAAAAATGTGGGGGAAATGGTGTACCTAACAGGAGGGCAGAAAGAAGTGCACTCATTAAAACAAATCTATGAAAGGAAACCACTGATGCTGAAAGCTTAAGACCTCTAACTTGGTCACCTACAATCTGAAAGTGCCTTACTAGAATTATTAGAGAGAAAAATCATCAAACACACTAAAACTAATGATACACTTCCTCAAGAAGAAAAAAGATACTGAAGATGTGTGCAATCAAGCATGTAATCATGGAGAAAAGTAAGGACTGAATGAGAGACCTTGCATGTATAATGGGTAGATTATGCAAAAGCATGTCACATGCCATGTGATAACACGTCACATAAATAAGTGTTAGAATTTATCAATTGTTTCATTGTTGGAGGAATTTATATGAAATACCATGGAAAAGTATGAAGTGTACCTGGAATAAAATACTAGATAAGCATAATGTGACATTTCCCAAAATGACTCCTTGTCACCTTTGCTCTTTGTTACATCCTAGTTTCTGATAGCTGAAATGCTCAGACAGACAAGGAAAGTCTATTTAATAAATTAAGAAGGGAGATCTAATTCATATATATATATGGAAGTCCTGAAATAATATGGATAAAATGAACTTGAAATGAATTTACTGGTTGAACTGTAGAAAGAGAACAAAAACCCCACCCCACCCCACCCCAAAGATCTAGGAATGGTATTTGGGTTAAATAAGTGTGCATAACTTAAAATACTGAGAGGAACTACATAAAATTGCAAGGGATAGAAATGGAAAATGGGAAAATAGAAGACATCAGTAGCATTGAATATTATGAATATTTAGGAGTTTTTCAGATCGAAAATGTGATATACAAATGAAGGAAACACTGAAGACAGAGTACTTTGAAAGATTAGTAAACTTCTTGAAAAGAAATAGCACAGAAAATAGAGTTAAGGCAACAAACATATATGTCATTCCATATACAGTATTTTGCTCATGCATCCTGTTATAAGGATGTAGATAGGAAGACAAGGAGGAAATTTCATAGATTTCATAGACATCAGGGCTGGAAGGGACCTCGGAAGATCATCGAGTCCAGCCCCCTGCCCAAAGGGCAGGAAGTCAGCCGGGTTCATAGGATCCCAGCAAGATGAGCATCCAGTTTCATCTTGAAGGTGTTCAATGAAGGCGCTTGAACCACCTCCGGTGGCAGGCTGTTCCAGACCTTGGGGGCTCGGACAGTAAAGAAGTTCTTCCTTATGTCTAGCCTGAAACGATCTTGAAGTAGTTTGTGGCCATTTGACCTTGTCATCCCTTGGGGCGCTCTGGTGAACAAACGTTCCCCCAGATGCTGGTGGTCACCCCTGATAAACTTGTAGGTGGCCATCAGATCACCCCTGAGCCTGCGCTTTTTCAGAATAAAGAGCCCCAGGGCTCTCAGCCTGTCATCGTAGGGTCTGCTTCCCTGACCTCTGATCATGCGCGTGGCTCTTCTCTGGACTCTATCAAGCTTCTCCACATCCTTTTTGAATTGTGGAGCCCAAAACTGGACACAGTACTCCAGCTGCGGCCTCACTAAGGCCGAGTACAGGGGGAGAATGACGTCCCGGGATTTGCTTGAGAAGCATCTATGGATGCAAGCCAGCGTTTTGGTCGCTTTACTAGCCGCCGCATCGCATTGCAGGCTCATGTTCATCTTGTGGTCAATGATGACCCCCAAGTCTCTTTCTTCCATAGTGCTAGCCAACATAGCACTGCCGAGCCTATAAATTAGCATCGTATAAAGTAATGAACATGAGCTGAAGTGTGAACAAGCCTCTATGTTGACAGAGCTGGAAACAGCTGGAAACAGTCAGGGGTATGTAATCAAAATAAAATATATGATGGATGGACTAACAAGATCTTTGATCAAATTCCAAATATAAAATAAAAAAAAACCCACTCATTGGCATTAGATAAGAGAGACATCAGCATAAATGCACAAAGAAAAAAACCCTATATAGTCTGTTGTTGTTTGCTTTGGGATTTTTTTCCCCCCAGAAAAATTCACAAAAAAGAGGTGGCAAGTTACAAGGGACTTGTCAAAGGAGGATTTAAAAGAGAAAGTGAGAATGATGGCTGCATAGGAAGTAGCTATTCACATGATGAATTTTGTTAAAGTACAGGTAAATGGTAGGAAATATTTAAGTCGACAATGTAGAACGTATCGACAGGTCCCAGAAACTATCAGTCAGATTGCAAATGGATTTGCCATATTGGCTGGAATTGAGTCCAAAGCATGGCATGACATCATCAGCAATATATTATTCTAGGTGCTCTGCAAGAAGAGTGGTCTAAAAGTAGAAAGTAGGCCTGTGCAAAGTGGCAAGCATTCACTTCAGATTTGGATTTGGCCAATTCAAAGCGACACTGATTTGATTTGGAGATTCAAATTACTGTGCCAATTCAATTCGCCCAAATAGGATCCGAAGATTCGGAGTCACTTCAGAGCTTCATCCATAGACTAAACAGGCAGCAGTCCTCACCATGCTGGGCAGAGCTGCCTCCAGCTGGTAAGTCTGTTGTGGTGGGCGGGGGTGGAAGGGGCAGGGTGGAGGGAGGGATTGGGGCATGTGCTGGGACAACCTGCCCAGCCAGGGCAGGGGGTGTTGGACTCAGGGAGGGGAATGAGGGGGCATGGGATGTGGGCACAGCAGCAATTGGAATGGGGCTATGCCCTGCTGTGACTTGCCCAGCCAAGACGCAGGGGTTGGGAGGTGAGTGTGGCTCACTGCGGATTCATAGATTCATAGAAGTAGGGTCGGAAGGGACCTTGTAGATCATTAAGTCCGACCCCCTGCTCTGGGCAGGAGAGAAAACGGGGCTCAAATGACCCCACCCAGGTAGACATCAAGACTCCTCTTAAAGACCCCCAGGGTAGGTGCCAGCACCACTTCCCTTGGAAGTTGGTTCCAGATCCTAGCCACCCTGACTGTGAAGTAGTGCCTTCAGATGTCTAATCTAAACCTACTCTCTAACAAGTTGTGGCCGTTATTTCTTGTTACCCCAGGGGGTACTAGGAGGAACAGGGTCTCTTCCAAACCCTGCTGGTCCCCCCTAGTGAGTTTATAGATGCCCACCAGGTCCCCCCTCAGCCTTCTCTTGTGAAGGCTGAACAAGTTAAGGTCTCATACCCTCTCTATGTAGGGTCTGTCCTGCTGTCCCCGGATCATGCAGGTGGCCCTCCTCTGGACCCTCTCAATGCTGTCTACATCCCTCCTGAAGTGTGGCGCCCAGAAATGGATGCAGCACACCAGCTGCAGCCTGACCAGTGTTGCACAGAGGGGGAGGATCACCTCCTTGGCCCTGCTTGAGATGCATCTGTGGATGCACGACAAGGTACGGTTGGCCTTCCTGACCGTGACCTGGCATTGTCGGCCCATGTTCATCTTGGAGTCAATAATGACTCCAAGATCTCTTTCTGTCACCATGCTCTCGAGAAGGGAGTTTCCTAGCTTATAAGTATGCTGCTTGTTCCTACTGCCCAAGTGCAGCACCCTGCACTTGTCAGTATTGAAACCCATCCTATTTTCATTAGCCCACCTCTGTAACCTGTCAAGGTCCTGCTATAATCTTTCCTTCCTTACTAGCTTGTCCACCTCACCCCAAATCTTGGTATCATCATCAAATTTAAACAGGCTGATTTTTACCCCATCATCCAAGTCACCAATAAAGAAATTGAACAGTGTGGCCCCAAGGACCAAGCCCTGGGGGACTCCACTGCCCACTTCCCTCCAGGTTGAAAAAGACCCATCTGCCACCACCCTCTGAGTACAACCCTTCAGCCAATTTGCAATCCATCTGACTGTGTAGGCATCAATGCCACAGTCACCTAGTTTTTTGATGAGAATAGGGTGGGAGACAGTGTCAAAGGCCTTGCTGAAGTCCAGAAAGGCTACATCCACCACAACACCTGTGTCTAATGCTTTTGTGACCTGATAACAAAAGGCAATCAGGTTGGTCTGACAGGACCTGCCCATAATGAAACCATGCTGGTTGCCCTTGAGCATCATCTCTGCTGCTGGACCATCACAGATGTGCTCCTTGATGGTCTTCTCAAAGAATTGCCCCAGGATTGAAGTAAGACTAATGGGCCTATAGTTGCCTGGGTCCTCCCTCTTCCCTTTTTTGAAGATGGGGACCACGTTGGTTTTCTTCCAGTCATCTGGCACCTGGCCAGAGCACCACAAGTGCTTGTAAAGCCGTGTGAGGGGCCCCGCAATAACCCCTGCCAATTCCCTCAACACCCTGGGGTGGAGAGCATCTGGACCTGCTGATCTGAACATGTCCAGCCCCTCCAGAAGCTCTCTAACCTGGTCCTCCCTGACCTTAGGCCTGGTGGCATTTCTCCCGAGTCCATCTGGAATCTTGGTCAGGGAGTCCTGGTCCCTGCACAAGAAAATGTAGGTGAGGAATTTGTTAAAGAGGTCTGCTTTCTCCTCTGGTGCAACCACCAGATTGTCAAGCATATCTTGCAGGGGCCCCACATTACCTGGCACCTTCTTCATTCTCCCTATATATTTAAGGGTTGAAGGAAGCAAGTGGAAGTAGGACATAGCCCCTGCTCTCAGCACTGCCATGCGTGCATCCCACACCCCCCACCTCAGCTGGGCAAGTAGCAGCAGTGCCTGTACCCCCACTCCAGCTGGGTAAGCGGCGGCAGTGCCCACACCCCCATGCTGGCTGGGAGTGGGGGCTATGCCCTGCTGCCACTTGCCCCCTTCTTCCCAGAGTGAGCCATGTGTGCATCGTGCCCCACCCCTGCCCTGGTGGGGCAACCAGCATCAGGGCATAACCCCCTCTCTGAGCACTGCTTTGTTCTCATCCCACCCCCCCTCCCTGAGTCTCATGCCTCTCGCCCTGGCTGGCCAGCTTGTCCCAGCCCTGGCCCACCCCAGCCCAGCCCCAATCCCTCCCTCCCCCACACCCCTTTCCTCCCCCCTCTGCCCAGCACAACAGACTTTGCAGCTGGAGGTAACTGTGTCCATAGTGGTGAGAACTACTGTCTTTTTAGTCTATGACTGAATCGACAAATCAGCCAAATCTTTTCCAAATTGATTCATAGACTTCAGATTCAATTTGGAGCATTTAATTGGTCTCCCAATTCGTTTTGGGTTCAGAGATTCAGTCACTGAATCTGGTCGAATCTTCTCTGAAACAAATCAGTTACTAAAGCTTTGCACAGTCCATGTAGAAAGTATTACCACCAGAAACCAGGAAAATGATAGATATGAAGGGCATTAAAATGTTACGTGATTATTCAGTTATTATATTTGTAAAGTATATGCCAGAAAACCAGAACTTGGAATTATATAAAGAAACGCGAGGAATAGTGCCTTACCATGAATTTTTATTTTCTATGTTATAAGAATGATCAATTGAAAATGCAAGGATAAATTGATAAAATGACCAGTTATGACAGGAACTGAGGAAAAGTTGTGTCATGAGTATATAAACATAATATGTAATTGTGCGGGCCAGGCGCGAACTGGGCTCTTTTTTGTGCTCTGCATGGGCTGTGGCCAGCTAGCCCGGGCACACGGGGTCAGAGAGAATGGGCAACATGCTAGAATTAGGCGCGGACTCGTAATGGTAGATTTAAAGATTGTTTATTTACACCGAAGATTCATAGATTCATAGATGTTAGGGTCGGAAGGGACCTCAATAGATCATCGAGTCCGACCCCCTGCAT
>NW_005842045.1:1650631-1651131 GCF_000455745.1 Alligator sinensis
AAGACCCCCAGGGTAGGGGAGAGCACCACCTCCCTTGGGAGCCCGTTCCAGACCCTGGCCAATCTAACTGTGAAGAAGTTCTTCCTAATGTCCAATCTAAATCTGCTCTCTGCTAGCTTGTGGCCATTATTTCTTGTAACCCCCGGGGGTGCCTTGGTGAATAAATACTCACCAATTCCCTTCTGTGCCCCCGTGATGAACTTATAGGCAGCCACAAGGTTGCCTCTCAACCTTCTCTTGCGGAGGCTGAATGGATCCAGTTTCTCTAGTTTCTCCTCGTAGGGCTTGGTCTGTAGGCCCTTAACCATACGAGTGGCCCTTCTCTGGACCCTCTCTAGGTTATCCGCATCCCTCTTGAAGTGCGGCACCCAGAATTGCACGCACTACTCCAACTGCGGTCTGACCAGTGCCAGATAGAGGGGAAGTATCACCTCCTTGGACCTATTCGTCATGCATCTGATGATGCACGATAAAGTGCCATTGGCTTTTCTGATGGCTTC
>NW_005842045.1:1655250-1665609 GCF_000455745.1 Alligator sinensis
GGTTCTGGAGCGAGCGTAATAGGTAGTAGCACGAACTGCACTCTGTGGCTTGATGACTCGGCTGGTTGATGCTATAGGCTGATCGGTTTCTTTATGACTTGTTGCTGTTGTTACGGTAGGGTTGTTGTTGTTGTTACAGACAGGAGGGGCGGATGCACTCCTCCACTTGACTCTCTCTTTCGACGGCAGGAGAGCATGGTCGGCAGAGGCGGCACTGCGGCGCTGGGCGGAGTCACCGACCGAACTCCCGTGGGCTCCTCCGAAGCTCCACCCCTCCTTTCTGGTGCTCGGCGCCATCTTGGGCTGGCGTTCTAAGATCCCCTCTCTCAGCCGCTTCTCCGACCGCTTGAACGGCCACATGCAGCTGGGCTTTTAAACTTAGATTTTTATTTATCAAATCAGTTAAACTTGCACTTAATTCTCCCCCCTTGTCGTACCGTAGGGCCACCCTCTCATCCGCGGTGCGTTCCTCTGTCTCCGGATCTTCACGGAGCTCGCGACCCCTTAATCTAGACATCACCATGCCAGGGGAGAACCAGCCGATTGGCCCCAGTTCCTCACTCTCCCGAGCACATCGCCGGCAACGAGCGCACTCTCGGGTGAAAGTTGGGTTCGTTTTGCCCGCCGGGTTGGGTCTGGCGAGGGACACAGTATCGAGGGGCCTGAACAGGACCCGCTCGTCGCTCATAACACACCCGAACGCCACAGGGAGCAAATACACTTCTTTCTCTCTCGGGGCTCCGTCCTCAGAGGCTCCCTCTTCTCCCTTTAGCGAAAGGCGTCCGCTGACAAACCTCTCACCCTTTCCGGCCACCTCGTGGTAAGCGATATGCGCTTCCAGCTCTTCAAAACTTTTCACCTGGCACTTGCCATCACGCCAAGGGCAGTTCCTAACTCATTCTAGTTCTAGCAGGCTCTCTCCTGATCCCATCCTCGTCACCATGTGCAGGCCGGGCGCGAGCCGGGCCCTTTTTTGTGCTCTGCGCGGGCTGTGGCCAGCAGCCCGGGCACGCGGGGTCAGAGAGAATGGGCGGCACGCTAGAATTAGGCGTGGACTCGTAATGGTAGATTTAAAGATTGTTTACTTACACTGAAGATGGTTGCGGTGCAGGCTGGAAAACGTGCTTGAGTTGCAGTTACAAACAAAACGACATGAATCACATGAAGTTTGCTAGCCTCCACGGAAACAGAGCTCTGGATGCCCTGGACAAGCACGCCACCGAAATAGAAACTTCGTAGATACGTCTTATAAAAGTTATCGCTCGAAGACGGGAAGAGGTGGGCGATGGATCAGGTTGCCAAACTCCTCTGAATCTCACACAGGGTTTCTATTACCCTGCTGTGTACCCAGAGTCCCCACGAGATGGATGTGGAGTCCTCTTCGGCTTGGGCAGAAACCGCTCAAGCCTCTTATACGGCTAACAGGCCAATCGTTAGCCGCCATGTGGGAATAATTTAGAACTAGCCAATAGCGGGGAACAAATTTGCATGCGGGTGGCAGGAACTCCTTTGCACCGTGCATTTCTCTTGCAACTTGAGCAATGCACCCTGCAAAGGAAGCTACAAATTGGCGGGAAATTCTTCCTTGCACCGGGGTTCTCCTCTGCAGCAGAAAACTCTACCGTGCAATGAAGCTGTAATTTAGCGGGGATAATTCTAGTGCCGAAGCACATACAAAATCATACCTTTGGGTTATGACAGTAATATTTATTTGCTTTGGGATCTCATCATGGAAGTATTGTGACAGCACTGCATAAATTGGGATTCACCTATTAAAAGACAATCAGTCATTCAAATGTTCACTTACAACAATGGCAAAACATTGGAATGAAGTGACTTACTAAAGTTAATAGGAGATAACCTAACCTAAAAAGGAACAACTTTGGGAGGGCACTTAATACATGCTGAAATTCTTGAACATGCATCTGCTTATGTTTTACCTGCATTGAGTAAGAGTTAAGGATGTATGACACTACCCTTAAATTAGTCTCACATGTTACCTAATGTGTTGCCCCAAGTTTAATCTTATGGATTACGCCAAAATCAGATGTTCTTCTTCTTGTGTCCTAGTCATAAACTAGGTATTTTTCCCAAAATCATGCACAAGTGAGGGTTCTTCCCAAACGGGTCCCCACTTTGTACAGGTCTCACCAAGTAATCAGCAAACAAACAGATCCACAGTCTGCACTTCACTGTACTTTCATAAATTAATGGCTCTAGGATACCTCCATTTGATCATGTTTGTTTTAGATCTTCTAGTGTGTGTGAGCAGGCTATTCAGGCATCATCATGTTGGCCAGTCTAGATCAGCTCCTCTGGGAAGGTTGTCCTGGCATTCCAGGTCCATTTCAGAGCTCCTGACTGTATGTACTCTTTCTTGCCGTAATCTCAGTTGTGCCCTACCAGAGCATCATGTCCAATGTTGCATCATCAGTCACAAAACTCTTTCCTGCTTTGAGACATTTAGTTATTCCTTTGTGATCATAGAGTGGATGCCTGGGGTCCTCCATCAGCTGTGAGCTTTCTTTTTGGCTTGCTACCTTTTGTCTGATATCAGGTGGTGCAAGGTCAGCCAGTAAGTATAGGCTATCTCTTGGTATTGGCTTTAGATATCCTGTTATTTCACAACAGCTGTTGTATAGAACTGGATCTAGTTACTTGGCATGAACTGATCATTTCCATACCAGAAATGCATACTCTGCAGTGGAATAACACAAGGCAATATCAGTGGTTCATAATGTAGCTGAGTCTGCTCCCCATTTTGAGGTGACCAACTTTTGAAATATGTTGTTGTCAGTGCAGACTTTCCCTTTTGTCTTCTCTACATGTTCTTTGAAGGTAAGTGTTTGATCCAATGTAACCTGCAAGCACACAGTATTTGGGTGACTAGTCAGTAGGATTCCATTCCAGGTGATGTTTAATTTCCACTTAGTTTCTCTGTGGCATAGGTGAAAAGCTGTGACCTGCATCTTAGTTGTGTTGGTGAGAAGCTGGTTCTTATTGTAGTAATCTGAGAGGTTGCTCAGTGTACACATCAGTCTGTTCTCAATGGTGATGAAGTTCTTCTCTTGTGACATGAAGCATAGGTCATCAGCATATACAAAGTTCCTTGTATTATTCTTTAGGGGTTGGTCATTAGTATATATGTTAAGAAGGATCGGTGCTAGCATGCTACCCTATGGGAGGCCATGTCATTATCTCCAGCAGCTCTATTTCTTGAAGAGTTCTACATAAAAAATATCTATTCTCCAAAAGAGATTGGTTAAGCTGAGCTAGGTGGTAGTTATGTGTCTTATTGTAGACTTTGGCCGGCAGGCTTCAGTGCCTGACTGTGTCAGATGCTACTGCCAAGTTTACAGACACAGCACATGTTATCATCCCTTTCTTGAATCCATCTTCTATATGTGTCATGATACTACCCATGTCCTCACCTGAGTAATGGGATCCTGGGGTGCCCAGTAGCTAGTGCCCCTGTTCAGCTCTCTGGGTAGCTGCTGCAGGGTCCCCAAATGGAGAGCCTCCCCTAACAATCAAAACAAGCTTGCAGACCATTATAAAACTATTTATAGAATGTAATTATTTACAAGATAATATATAATGAACACAATAAAACCAATAATGTTACATAAACATAACTTGGTGATGATGGCTTAAGGGTTAATGCTTCTCTGATACACCACACACCAGGGGGAGACATACAAATGACCCATGATAAATAAGGAACCAATAATAAATAAATTGATACACCAACTCATAAAATATCTAGAACTTATTAACATAGTCTATAACTTGTATGCTCCAGGGTAACTATGATAACCCTGTATACACTGCCTCTGGCTTGATGTCTCATGGAGCAAGACTGCTTCTATGTCCCTGGCACAGGAGCCCTACTGCTGGCATCCCTCTCAGGAGCTCCAGGGGTCTCAGTGCAGCAGGTGGTGGTACCACCCCTACGATCCCTGCAAGAGATCTTATTTCTGCCCAGACTCTGGTCACTTGGCACAGCAGAGAGCAGCGTCTGGGCTGCAGGCTGTAGCAGTTCCCCTGCCCATCATAGCCTCACAGTACCAGGCAAATGCAGCCAGTCCCTGGGCTCTGCCTGCCTCTGGGGCTTCTGGTGGCTGGAGCAGTCCCTTCCCCTCTAGCCCAATGCTCCCCTGGCACACTTGGTCTGCCCCTCCCTGGGTGCCTTCTCACTCATGGAGCAAACCAAAGCAGTGTCCCCCTGATCCTGTGTCCCATTCTGTGCTCACCCATGCCACAGAGGGATTGTAGCAGGGTCTTCCTGTTGCCCTGTGGGGTCAGGCCAATGCTCAGGATCTCAATATCACTCTGTTAGACAGGAGGGCATAGTGTACAATTGCACGTACACACTCTAAAAAATCAATTAGGTGCATACACCCACACTCTACCAACTCAGGCATACATCCAAACTTAACAGCCTAGGCACATAGACACCTATTACCAGTTCAAGGTCATACACACTATACACACCAAAAATTAGACAACAATCAGTTGTCAATACCCACACACTCAGCACACATACATAGGCCACCAATTCATATATCATGTGCACAATGACGTATATCTATATATATATATATACACACACACTCACGAGTTCACACACATACCACCCACCTACACATACACATAGTTCCTAAATTGCATGATACGGTCTGTATATGTGTGTGCTTGGGGTACCTGGGATACGTGGGAGAAATCTAAGGTGAGAGAGAGTTAAAGTGTAGAGAGTGAAAGTTGCCGGAACTGGGATCAGAACCGGTAAACTAGAGGGAAGCTGGCTGAGGAACTGAGGCTTGGGGTTACTTTAGGTTAATTGACCTTAATTGATTAAAGGACAATGCCCAAATCCTGTAGAACAGGGGAGAGATGCCAGAGAGGAGCTGGCACACAAGCTGTGACCGGAGCTGGAGCTGCAGGGGAACCAAAAGGTAGGTGAGGAGAGGGGAACTGGGAGGAGCTAAAGGGAAACTGAAAGCTGGCTCAGGGAACCATGGGTGCTAGAGAGGGACTGCCAGAGAGCTACAGGGGAGGGGCTGCTGGTGCCAGGAACTGGAAAAAGGCTCCAGCTGCCAGGGAAATTGGGGCAGCCTGCAGGAGCTGCAGGGAAGTTGATGGCAGGCCAGAGGGCTGTGGGGGAAGCCAGAGAACAGAGAAAGGGAGGGCAGGAAAGGTCAGAAAGAGAAGGCAGAGAGAGATGGGGAGAGGCAACAGGAGGCAGAAAGGAATGGGGCCGGGAGGCTAAAGGCTGCAGAAATGGAGGGAGAGCAGGAGAGGCTGCAGAAGGACACAGGAAGGAGGCAGTGGATGGTGGGAATGGGGCTGGGAGGCTAAAAAGGTGGCAGAAGTAGCAGAAAAGCAGGAGAGGGTGCAGAAAGACACAGGAAGGAGGCGGTGGATGGCAGGAATGGTGCCGGGAGGCTAAAAAGGCACCAGAAGTGGTGGGAAAGCAGAAGAGGCTGAGAGGTGGCAGAGAAGAGACAGAATTGAGAGGAGATTGGAAAATGAGGTGAGGGGGCAAGGCTGGAGCCGAGAGAGAGGCTGGAATTTAAGATAGGGAAGGGACCGGGATTCAGAAAAACACTACCTGACTCAGCGTTGCAAATGAAAGGTGGTTTTATTGAACAGGGGAGATGGTGACACAATATCTTATTGGTTCCTTTGCACGCACGCACACACACACACACACAATGGCAGTAGGGGTTAAAGAGGCTTGGTGCAGGGGCTGAAGTCCAGGAGGAGAGAGAGAGAGAGAGAGGGTCCAAATTGTAGGAGGAAGTGTGTGGGTAATATCTAACTATCCCAGGCTGAAAGTTGATCCTCGATGGCCAGTTGGGGTCTCCTTCAGCTTGGTGTTGTCCAGGGGTGGTTACCGGCAGGGCCTCTGGGGTGGATAGGTGGTGTGACATGGAACTGGTCTGGTCTGGATGGAAAATGGTGTTCCCACTGGGTCTGTCTTCACTGCCTCCTTTTATAGGGGCAGGCCTTTCACGACCCCAGTGGCAGGGGGCCTGCCCAGGCAAAGGCCAGCCCCTGGTGCACTGAGCATGTGCATTCCAGGTCAGGACATGCACTTTCAGGTGTCTGTAATGGTGGCTTGGGTGGGATCTGCAGCAGTGTTTGTCTTTCAAATCTCGAGCCAGGGAGGGTCAATGCAGGGTGATGGTTGGGTCGTGGAGTTGATGGTTTGGTCATTCAGAGGGAGCTATTTTTAGACCCACTGCCATTGTCTCTCAAGTACCCTAATTCACCCCCATTCATCCAGGAACCAATTTACATAGGAGGGGTAGGTAAGCGTCATAGGTTACAACATCAGGGGACACAAGATGGAGGCTTGACATTACAAGATGGAAACTTAACATTACTTGACATTACTTCACAGACACAGGCCTAAGCCATACAGTATTAACATAGAGATATATATATATATCCATAGGGAATAGAGGAGGGGAGAGAAAAAGGCAGAAATGATGGGGAAAGGGGATGTCATATTTTTAAGTAAATAAAAAAAAAGAAGAAAAAAAACCCTGGGGATTTTGTTACATTCCCAGGCTCAGAGTCTCCTCACAGGCAGCTCCTCTCTTGTGCCTGCCCTGGCAGGGCTCCAAGGGAGAAGGAAGGAGGAACAGACACAGTGCATCACTCTCAGAGCAGCCTCTAGCTGTCACCTCTGCTGGGCTCCGATGGAGCTCTTTGAGGGACAGGCATGGTGAGGTCGTTTTCCTGGTCTCCAGTCTGTCTCTCACCCCACCCTCTCTCTGCTCTGTTCTCCTCCCCAGGAAAAACTGCTCCCCACTTTTAAACCCTCTCAGTCAATCCCAGGCCAGGACTCTTCCTGGGCTTTTGCTAACCCTCCTCTCATTCAAACCTTGCTGGAGCTACATCACACCTCCCACTTCAAAGAGGGCTGCCTCCAGAGTAGCTTCACTCGCCCTCAGGGTAAACGGTGTCCTTAGTGGGCAACTCATCACACTGTCCCTCTGCAGGGCAACCCTTCCTGTCCCTTCAGGTGGGTCCAATTTTAATATTGGGTGATGTTTAGTTTGACCAGTACAGGACTTGTTTGGTCTAAATCTGGCTTGTTCTTGTATTGGGTATCATTTGATATAAGGTGAAAGGCTATTGAGAATGAGGTGTTCATAAAACTTATAAAGATGGCACAGAAGTGACACTGGCTTAAGGTTCTCTGGGCCATAAACATCCTTCCCTGTCCTTCATAGAGCTATTACACAGTTTTGTCACCATAATTTAGGTATTAAAATCAGATATGATGTGTGGTAAATACTACTATACCTCACCCAGAAAGGCAATAAGCAGGGAATGAGGAAAACAGAAGCAGCATTGTTCCACAGGCAAAATAAGGTCAACTACATATAGCCATTTCCTGCAGGCAGAGTTTGCGTTCTTGATTTGAGCATATTCATATTGTCCTTAAGCAGACTGTTAAATGATGGGACTGCATGAAGCTTCAGACTGCGATTCAGATTCAGAAAAGATTCAGACAATTTGGAGGCCAAATCTGTGAGTCTGAATTGAATTGCTAGCTTTTTTTGGCTTTCTGAATCAATTCAGAACTTCCAAATCAATTTGGAAAAGATTCAGTGATTTGGAGATTTGGAGGGCTATCTGTATGGGGAAACAGAAACTTAGAAGAGGGGGGTAAAATTGACAGGTCTAGGTGGTTAGTGAGCATGATTTCTCTCTGACTGCCTTTCCAATTACAGTGTCTGAGGGGAGGGACATAGAAACAGCATAAAAGCCTCTGTGTGCAGGCTTGCTCTGCCTTTTGTAAGCTGGTTCTGTCTGAGCAACAGCATCAGAAAGGTACTGTGCTGTCTGGATTGCTTCATAGTCAGTCAGTTGCAACTTGCCTGCTCCTTTTTGTTGTTAGAAAGGATTGGGTAGGATTTAGCTTAGCTTAGCTTAGAATATCTTTACTTAATACTATCCAATTCATTTCTTTCAATTTATATTTGCTCTCTTTTTTTTGGTAAACTTTGAAAAAAGAAAGCTCAGTGTTTTCCCTGTCAGCATGACCCATCACTGTGCAGAGAGGCACACAGATTGCACACACACACTTATAATATACACACATAGAAAAAGAAAAATCAGATATTCATAGGAGAAGAAGAGTCAGATTATATATAGTAGTTATTAGTTATTATAGTTAGTTTACATAGAGACTAAAGACAACACAGAAGTCAGATTCAGATTGAGACTAACACAGAACTCAGGGTCTTAGAAGAAGGAGATATATCATTTTAGGTACACATTACAACACAGAGAAAGAACAAGAAGTACAGTAGTAGTCACACATTCACACTAATAGAACATCACAGAAGAAGGCACCATATATAGTTATTAATAATCAAAGCAGGCTCCAGTGCATGCATGCAACACAGAGGGAATAAAACACACAACACAAAAGGAGTGACACACATACACACCTTTCCTGCAGGACAGGAAAGATTAATCTGAAGCTTGCTGGAAAGGCAAGTGCCAGGTCTTCTGGCAGGGGAGGGAGAGGGGGTAGGGGGAGAGCTAGAGCTGCAAGTCCCTCCCCCAAACATAGATACATTCTCTTCCCAAGCAGCCATGATGCTTCTTCTGCCAATGGAAGCAAGGAGGTGGGAGCAGTGTTTGCACCTGATGTCCCTCTACCTGCACCACCTTCCCGAAGTCCAGAAATAGGCACCAGCAGCAAAATCACTGTCTCTTCCATCCCAATGTCATCTGTCAGTGTAAGCCTCCCACTGCCAGAAGAGGAGCTCGAGCTGGAACCAGAGGTGCTGAGTGCCCTGACTCAAGCAATTCTGGGGACCAAGGGGAAATCAGAGTTTGTGCTCCACATCCCTCAAAGTTCCCCTAGACCCAGGTCTCCTCTGGAAAGCAGCACTTTGGAGGAGGTTCAGGTTGTGAAGGCAAGTGCCTCAGCTGAGGCAGCTCCTCCTGCTCTTGTGCCTCAGCCTGCTGAGGAATGGGATAAGGCAGCATCCTCACCCTCAACCCAGAAGTAGCATAGTGTGGCGAGTAGCATAGTGTGGGAGCATTTTGAGCTAGCAGATAATCCGAGCTTTGCTATCTGCCCACACTGCCGAAGGCACATCAGCTGGGACAAGGATGTAAAATACCTTTCCAGCACGGCAATGCTGCTGCATCTCAGGAGGCAGCACCCACTTGCCCTTCTTGCTGCTCAGCCTGGCACCAGTGTGAGTGTGCCAAAAGGGAAGTCCCCCACTCACTCCAAAGCTCCCTTCTCCCCAAAGCAGAGGCAGGCCACCCTGAAACAGTGGGGGAAAGCTGCAGACAGAGAGGGGCGAGTTGCAAAGGTGAGCGAGATCACCCAGACCACTGGGGAGATGCTTGTTCTGGATAGCCAGCCCTTCTCCCTAGTTGAGCAGTCAGGTTCAGGCGACTCATAGCACTTCTGGCCCCATCTTACAAAGTGCCCACACACACCACCTTTACCAGGATGGTGGTGCCCTCCCTGTATGAGGCATGCAAGGAGTACTTGAGGGAGGAGCTGCATAAAGCAGGGCCACAGGTAGCCTTGCACTTCATCTTTGACATCTGGAGCAGCCAGGGTGATGATCATACCTATGTCTCCCTCACAGGGCACTGGTGCAATCAGTCAGGCCATCAGTGGGCTTTCCTTCAAGCTGAAGTGCTGGAGGAGTCCCACATGGCATGGGATATCATGGGGGTCATGAACCTCATGGTGCAGGGGTGGCTCATTGGGCAGGCTGAGCTCACCCGTGGGTTCATGGTCACTAAAAATGGGGCCAATATAGTGAAGGCTGTCCAGGACACCAACTTTGTTGGCATCCACTGTGTGGCACACAGGCTGCACCTCATAGCCTGGGATGCCTTGGAGGGGGACAGGGCTGCTGGTGATGGCGCTGCCACCACTACTGCTACAAGCCAGCTGATTTCAAAATGCAGGAAGGTGGCAGGCTACTTCCACCACAGCATCAAGGGAGACAAGATGCTGTGGAAGAAACAGGCAGAGCTGAGCATCCCACAATACAAAATCATGCAGGATGTGGAGACTTGGTGGAACTCCACATACCTGATACTGGAAATGCTGGCAGAGCAACAGAAGGCTATCCATGAGATGGTCTTGCTTGGGGAGATTGGGATTAGTGGCCCTCTGAACAGAGCTGAGTGGGGTATCATCTCCCAGATCTTGGTGGTCCTCAAGCCCTTCCTTGAGGCCAGCAAGACCCTTAGCACTGGGAATGCCCTCCTCAGCCAGGTGATCTCCCTAGTGAGGGAACTAGAGAAACAAATGGAGAAGTTCCAGGGGATCAATGTTCCTGGCTGGAGCAAGCACCC
>NW_005842045.1:1666320-1671456 GCF_000455745.1 Alligator sinensis
TATATATATATATATATCCATAGGGAATAGAGGAGGGGAGAGAAAAAGGCAGAAATGATGGGGAAAGGGGATGTCATATTTTTAAGTAAATAAAAAAAAAGAAGAAAAAAAACCCTGGGGATTTTGTTACATTCCCAGGCTCAGAGTCTCCTCACAGGCAGCTCCTCTCTTGTGCCTGCCCTGGCAGGGCTCCAAGGGAGAAGGAAGGAGGAACAGACACAGTGCATCACTCTCAGAGCAGCCTCTAGCTGTCACCTCTGCTGGGCTCCGATGGAGCTCTTTGAGGGACAGGCATGGTGAGGTCGTTTTCCTGGTCTCCAGTCTGTCTCTCACCCCACCCTCTCTCTGCTCTGTTCTCCTCCCCAGGAAAAACTGCTCCCCACTTTTAAACCCTCTCAGTCAATCCCAGGCCAGGACTCTTCCTGGGCTTTTGCTAACCCTCCTCTCATTCAAACCTTGCTGGAGCTACATCACACCTCCCACTTCAAAGAGGGCTGCCTCCAGAGTAGCTTCACTCGCCCTCAGGGTAAACGGTGTCCTTAGTGGGCAACTCATCACACTGTCCCTCTGCAGGGCAACCCTTCCTGTCCCTTCAGGTGGGTCCAATTTTAATATTGGGTGATGTTTAGTTTGACCAGTACAGGACTTGTTTGGTCTAAATCTGGCTTGTTCTTGTATTGGGTATCATTTGATATAAGGTGAAAGGCTATTGAGAATGAGGTGTTCATAAAACTTATAAAGATGGCACAGAAGTGACACTGGCTTAAGGTTCTCTGGGCCATAAACATCCTTCCCTGTCCTTCATAGAGCTATTACACAGTTTTGTCACCATAATTTAGGTATTAAAATCAGATATGATGTGTGGTAAATACTACTATACCTCACCCAGAAAGGCAATAAGCAGGGAATGAGGAAAACAGAAGCAGCATTGTTCCACAGGCAAAATAAGGTCAACTACATATAGCCATTTCCTGCAGGCAGAGTTTGCGTTCTTGATTTGAGCATATTCATATTGTCCTTAAGCAGACTGTTAAATGATGGGACTGCATGAAGCTTCAGACTGCGATTCAGATTCAGAAAAGATTCAGACAATTTGGAGGCCAAATCTGTGAGTCTGAATTGAATTGCTAGCTTTTTTTGGCTTTCTGAATCAATTCAGAACTTCCAAATCAATTTGGAAAAGATTCAGTGATTTGGAGATTTGGAGGGCTATCTGTATGGGGAAACAGAAACTTAGAAGAGGGGGGTAAAATTGACAGGTCTAGGTGGTTAGTGAGCATGATTTCTCTCTGACTGCCTTTCCAATTACAGTGTCTGAGGGGAGGGACATAGAAACAGCATAAAAGCCTCTGTGTGCAGGCTTGCTCTGCCTTTTGTAAGCTGGTTCTGTCTGAGCAACAGCATCAGAAAGGTACTGTGCTGTCTGGATTGCTTCATAGTCAGTCAGTTGCAACTTGCCTGCTCCTTTTTGTTGTTAGAAAGGATTGGGTAGGATTTAGCTTAGCTTAGCTTAGAATATCTTTACTTAATACTATCCAATTCATTTCTTTCAATTTATATTTGCTCTCTTTTTTTTGGTAAACTTTGAAAAAAGAAAGCTCAGTGTTTTCCCTGTCAGCATGACCCATCACTGTGCAGAGAGGCACACAGATTGCACACACACACTTATAATATACACACATAGAAAAAGAAAAATCAGATATTCATAGGAGAAGAAGAGTCAGATTATATATAGTAGTTATTAGTTATTATAGTTAGTTTACATAGAGACTAAAGACAACACAGAAGTCAGATTCAGATTGAGACTAACACAGAACTCAGGGTCTTAGAAGAAGGAGATATATCATTTTAGGTACACATTACAACACAGAGAAAGAACAAGAAGTACAGTAGTAGTCACACATTCACACTAATAGAACATCACAGAAGAAGGCACCATATATAGTTATTAATAATCAAAGCAGGCTCCAGTGCATGCATGCAACACAGAGGGAATAAAACACACAACACAGTCACACTTCACATTCACAATTCATAGTAAATAAATACATCACAGCGGAGAAGAAGACAGACAGGCAGCACGCATTTTTTACATAGTTCTTAATACTTATTACTGAATCAATCAAACAATCAAAAAAGAGTCCAGTGCATGCATGCAACACAGAGGGAATAAAACACACAACACAAAAGGAGTGACACACATACACACCTTTCCTGCAGGACAGGAAAGATTAATCTGAAGCTTGCTGGAAAGGCAAGTGCCAGGTCTTCTGGCAGGGGAGGGAGAGGGGGTAGGGGGAGAGCTAGAGCTGCAAGTCCCTCCCCCAAACATAGATACATTCTCTTCCAAAGCAGCCATGATGCTTCTTCTGCCAATGGAAGCAAGGAGGTGGGAGCAGTGTTTGCACCTGATGTCCCTCTACCTGCACCACCTTCCCGAAGTCCAGAAATAGGCACCAGCAGCAAAATCACTGTCTCTTCCATCCCAATGTCATCTGTCAGTGTAAGCCTCCCACTGCCAGAAGAGGAGCTCGAGCTGGAACCAGAGGTGCTGAGTGCCCTGACTCAAGCAATTCTGGGGACCAAGGGGAAATCAGAGTTTGTGCTCCACATCCCTCAAAGTTCCCCTAGACCCAGGTCTCCTCTGGAAAGCAGCACTTTGGAGGAGGTTCAGGTTGTGAAGGCAAGTGCCTCAGCTGAGGCAGCTCCTCCTGCTCTTGTGCCTCAGCCTGCTGAGGAATGGGATAAGGCAGCATCCTCACCCTCAACCCAGAAGTAGCATAGTGTGGCGAGTAGCATAGTGTGGGAGCATTTTGAGCTAGCAGATAATCCGAGCTTTGCTATCTGCCCACACTGCCGAAGGCACATCAGCTGGGACAAGGATGTAAAATACCTTTCCAGCACGGCAATGCTGCTGCATCTCAGGAGGCAGCACCCACTTGCCCTTCTTGCTGCTCAGCCTGGCACCAGTGTGAGTGTGCCAAAAGGGAAGTCCCCCACTCACTCCAAAGCTCCCTTCTCCCCAAAGCAGAGGCAGGCCACCCTGAAACAGTGGGGGAAAGCTGCAGACAGAGAGGGGCGAGTTGCAAAGGTGAGCGAGATCACCCAGACCACTGGGGAGATGCTTGTTCTGGATAGCCAGCCCTTCTCCCTAGTTGAGCAGTCAGGTTCAGGCGACTCATAGCACTTCTGGCCCCATCTTACAAAGTGCCCACACACACCACCTTTACCAGGATGGTGGTGCCCTCCCTGTATGAGGCATGCAAGGAGTACTTGAGGGAGGAGCTGCATAAAGCAGGGCCACAGGTAGCCTTGCACTTCATCTTTGACATCTGGAGCAGCCAGGGTGATGATCATACCTATGTCTCCCTCACAGGGCACTGGTGCAATCAGTCAGGCCATCAGTGGGCTTTCCTTCAAGCTGAAGTGCTGGAGGAGTCCCACATGGCATGGGATATCATGGGGGTCATGAACCTCATGGTGCAGGGGTGGCTCATTGGGCAGGCTGAGCTCACCCGTGGGTTCATGGTCACTAAAAATGGGGCCAATATAGTGAAGGCTGTCCAGGACACCAACTTTGTTGGCATCCACTGTGTGGCACACAGGCTGCACCTCATAGCCTGGGATGCCTTGGAGGGGGACAGGGCTGCTGGTGATGGCGCTGCCACCACTACTGCTACAAGCCAGCTGATTTCAAAATGCAGGAAGGTGGCAGGCTACTTCCACCACAGCATCAAGGGAGACAAGATGCTGTGGAAGAAACAGGCAGAGCTGAGCATCCCACAATACAAAATCATGCAGGATGTGGAGACTTGGTGGAACTCCACATACCTGATACTGGAAATGCTGGCAGAGCAACAGAAGGCTATCCATGAGATGGTCTTGCTTGGGGAGATTGGGATTAGTGGCCCTCTGAACAGAGCTGAGTGGGGTATCATCTCCCAGATCTTGGTGGTCCTCAAGCCCTTCCTTGAGGCCAGCAAGACCCTTAGCACTGGGAATGCCCTCCTCAGCCAGGTGATCTCCCTAGTGAGGGAACTAGAGAAACAAATGGAGAAGTTCCAGGGGATCAATGTTCCTGGCTGGAGCAAGCCACTGTCACCAGACATGCAAGCACTGGCGAGGTGGCTGAAGGAGGGCATTAGGAGATGGCTGGATCCCTTGCAGTCCAGTACAGTCCACATGATGGTGGGCATGTGCAACCTGAGGGTGAAGAGAAGCATGTGCACTGGCAGCACCAAAACCCTCGATCACTGGATGCAGGTGCAGGTCAACAAGGTCAGGGAGGCCAAAGTACAGAGAGGAGATATGAAAGAGGGGGATCCACTTTCCCATGGCAGCACTCCAAGCACCAGCACCAGCACCAGCCAGTCTCCTCCATGCCAGCCACTGCCAATGTAGGCCATGGGGATGGCTTCAATGCTGGGGTCTAAATGCACCAGACCCCAGCCTCAGGCAGGTAGCTCCAAGGCTACTGTGGCACCTATCTTGCTGAGGATGTGGAGCCACTGGACTGCAATCCCTTGGGCAACTGGGCAAGCCAAAGCCAGATACGGCAGGATCTGGCCACAGTTGCCTGGCAACACCTGTCCTGTCCACCAACCAGTGTTCCAAGTGAGAGGGTGTTCAGCATCACTGGGAGTGTTGTGACACCCCACCACACCTGCTTGGATCCTGCTTTGTTGGAGCAGTTGGTGTTCTTGAAGGTGAACCTCCCACTACTGGGGTTCCCCAAGCTCCACCTACAGACGGACTGAGTGCCACCCTCCTCACTCCAGCTGCATTGATTTCCTTTTGATTTTTTTAAAAGCCAAGTAATGCCCCGCTCTCAGCTGGAGGGGGCACTAACTGCATCACCAGCCAGCAGGGGAAGAACTAAGAAAGTGTCCCTGCTGAGCTCATTCCTCTGCCAGGACAAAGGTGGAGGTATGGGATGGAGCTACGGGGAAGGAGGAGACCCCAGGTACTTGGATATTGTTCATAGTTTATAGTTTCATAGTTTCAGGGTCAGAAGGGACCTAATAGATCTTCTAGCCCGAGCCCCCGCCAGGGCGGGAGAACAACCCAAAAAAAAAAAAAAAAAAAAAAAACCCCCCCCCCAAAAAAAAAAAAGGGAACAAAAAGACTCCCGCCCGG
>NW_005842045.1:1674147-1706739 GCF_000455745.1 Alligator sinensis
TTTTCTGCCTTCTCTATCCCGCCTGTACAGCCTATAGCCCCTAATGTTAACTGCCCAGTCATGGGATGAGTCCCACCATGTCTCTGTTAACCCTACGACATCTGGATTTGAACTAGCTATTCTGAGGGTGAGTTCCTCCTGTTTGTTCCCCATGCTACGAGCATTGGTGTACAGGCATTTAAGGCCTTGCAAGACTGTGTGCCCCCCCACCCCCTGATTAGCCAGACCATCAGGACCCCTGTTACTTACCTTTGCACCCCTTGCCCTGATGGCGTCTCCTCGTCTTCCTGCAGCCCCCTCCCCCGGCGAGTCTAGTTTAAAGCTCGCCGTACGAGATCAGCCAACCTGGAAGAGAAGATACGCTTGCCATTAGGGGAGAGATGAAGCCCATCCCGCCCCAGCAATCCCCCCTCCCGAAAGCATGGGTCGTTGTCAAGGAACCCAAGGCCTGCCCGGCGGCACCAGCTGCGTAAGCGCTGGTTGACCTCACCAATGCAGGCCCCATGCCTCTGTCCCCGCCCCCTCACCGGAAGGAGAGAGGAAAAAACCACCTGCGCCCCCGTCTCCTTCAGCCTGGTCCCCAGAGCCTCGAAGTCCCTCATAACACGGTCAGGGTTGCCTCTTGCCGCGTCATTCGTACCCACATGGACGACAACCATGTTGTCGTCCATGTAACAAAGACATGTTGTTTTCTTTGATACATTCTGGTGGGCAGTTTGTGGGGGTACTGGAGATAGTTGGCAGGCTTTGTGTTTTGAGCTGTAGGAAGTTGGCTTCAGTTTCAGTGATGAGGTTAGGTGCTTGTTTGAATGTACAAACCACTTTTCAGAGCTGGTGCTATGAACTGCACTTCATCAGCCTCCTAGGTAGTAGGTACAGAAACTCATGGACTCAATATAGATTAGACAGTGGAATTCTGACACATTGCAACCTGCCAGACATCTGACTCCCCAGGTACCTCTGCACTTTCACCTGCACTGCTACATCCCCCTTTCCCCCACCCTCACACCCCACCCCAGCTTGTCCCTCTGATGCCTCCATTTCCATTTTCACTGACTGCTTTCTTGCCTGCATTGTGTGCCGGGCCAGCCTCTGGCTTCTTCACTCGTCCTTCCATCCAGGTCCAGGAGACACACAAACTGCAGGTACTTCCTCAGCCTGACAAAGGGGTTTTCAACCCGAAAGCTTCCTAAGATATATTTTTTTAAGTATTCCTTTTTTTTCATATTAAACACAGACATAAAAACACAAGATAAGCCATCACACACCATGAGTAACATCACATATCCAACACAACACAACATCTTTACTTCTTGCTGTCAATTCCTTTATAAAAAAAGAAAGGGTCTGTGACAGTTCCGTTTGGGTACCTTTGATGCTGCTGCTGATGCTACTGGTGTTAAGCCAGCTAAATTATTTTGACCTGCCATCATTTACAGTGGTGGGCTGGTCCGAGGCTGTAGGGGAGGAGAAGGCCTCACTGGGGCACACCGCCGTCTTGTGCAGAGGCCTCAGCACCAGTGAGGGTGCACCTGAACACAAGTACACACACACATAGAGTCACACAGTGAAAGCACACCTTAACAGACATGTTAGAGAAGAAGCATCTCCTACTTGAGAGGAAAGAAGGGCTCTCTGACACTTTGGCTACCTGAGATGCTGCTGGTGCTACTGCTAATGCTCAGTCAGTCCGCCGTCTTGTGCAGAGGCCTCAGCACCAGTGAGGGTGCACCTGAACACAAGTACACACACACATAGAGTCACACAGTGAAAGCACACCTTAACAGACATGTTAGAGAAGAAGCATCTCCTACTTGAGAGGAAAGAAGGGCTCTCTGACACTTTGGCTACCTGAGATGCTGCTGGTGCTACTGCTAATGCTCAGTCAGTCACTAGCTTATTTAACCTGTTGTCATGTAAAGTGGTGGACTGGACTGAGGCTGTAGGGCAGAAGGAGACCTCACTGGGGCACACTACCATGTTGTCTAGAGGCCCCAGTGCCAGTGGGGATGGACCTTAACACACACGCAGTGTCACCCACTCGCGTCATGAATTTTTCCTGTTAGAGGACAGAGGTCCAGGACCCCAGAAGCCAGACTCCCCCTGTACCTATCTCCTTGGCAGCTGGCAGGCTTCATGGCCTGGCAGGGCCCCGCCGGGCCCGAGTGTTTTTCACCCCCCTGCACCCTAAGAGAGAGACAGTTGCACAAGCACCCATGTCACAAGTTTTGCCTGTTAGCAGCCAGAGGTTCAGGGCCTCAGAAGCCAGACTCTACCTGTACCTATCTCCTTGACAGCTGGCAGGCTTCATGGCCACAGCAGGGCCTAGCATGCCTGCAGTTTTCACCCCGCTGAGCCTTAACACACACACACAGTGTCACCTATGTCATGAGTTTTGCTTGTCATCAGCTTGAGGTGCAGTTTCCCAGAAACCCCTGCACCTATCTCCTTGAAACTTAGCAGGCTTTGTGGCCTCAGCAGTGGCTACCACCCTGCAGTTTTCACCCCACTGTGGCTTAACACACACACATGACACGAGCCTTGCTTGTCAGGAGCTTGAGGTGCAGTTTCCCAGAACCCCTGCACCTATCATCTTGAAACTTGGCAGGCTTCATGTTCTCAGCAGAGGCTACCAACCCAGCAAGTTTCATCTGAATCAGATAAAAAACAAAATTATAGATATTTCATTGATTCCCCATTATACCCTATGGCCGAATCTCCAAACCAGCTCCAAAGTTTCAGAGCTGATTCTGCTGAATCAAAGCAGAAAAACTATTTGGAGCTCCAAATCAAATCTCTGGCATCTGAATAGGCTGAATCTGGATCCAAATTGAATAGTTCCCTATTCGCACAGGCCTATTAAATGATGATCAATGATTAATGAGAATTATGAGCAAACTCTAATGTAATTTACAAGGTAAGGGTTCAAGTGTGTCCATTACAACTATGATGGGCCATATTCTATTAGGCCACTCTGATTTTATGCTTTTATATCTGATTTTATGCTTTTATAACTCGGATAAGATTCCAGACCTGTGTATACAAAAGTCAGTATCTATTGCCCTAGCCACCGGCAGTTGGGGCTTGGGAGCAGAGTGGGAGCACTTGTGCCATCCAGCACATATGCGCCCCCCTACCTACACTCACCAGCAGTGGAGGAGGTGGCAGCAGTGGAGTCAGCAGCTGATCCCACAAAAGTAAGTGGGCAGGGCAAAGGGAGCCAACACAGCTGCAGAGGAGCTGAAGGGAGAGCACACTAGAAGGGAGGGACAGGCTACAACTAGATCTGGAAAGATTACAGGGTTGGGCGGATGAGAATAGGATGGGATTCAATACTGACAAGTGCAGGGTAATGCACCTAGGGAGGAAGAATCAGCAGCATACCTATAAACTAGGGAACTCCCTTCTTGTCAGCACAGAGGAAGAAAAGGATCTTGGTGTCATTATTGATTCCAAGATGAGCATGAGCCACCAGTGTGAGGACGCGGTCACTAAAGCTAATCACACCTTGTCATGCATCCACAGATGCATCACAAGCAGGGTCAAGGAGGTGATCCTCCCCCTCTGTGTCACACTGGTCAGGCTGCAGTTGGAGTACTGCATCCAGTTTTGGGTGCTGCACTCCAGGAGGGATGTGAACAGCATTGAGAGGGTCCAGAGGAGGGCCTGCTCACATGGTCAGGGGGCAGCAGGGCAGACCCTACGAAGAAAAGCTAAGGGACCTGAACCTGCTCAGCCTCCATAAGAGAATGCTGAGAGGGGATCTGGTGGCCATCTATAAGCTTATCAGGGGGGAACTGCTGGAAACAGGAGAGTCCCTGTTCCCCCGAGCACTATCAGGAGTAACTAGGAATAACGGCCACAAGTTGACTGAGAGTAGGTTCAGGCTAGACATCTGGAAGCACTACTTCACAGTGAGGGTGGCTAGGCTCTGGAACCAATTTCCAAGGAAAGTTGTGCTCGCTTCTACTCTGGGGGTCTTCAAAAGGAGGCCAGATAAGCACCTAGCTGGGGTCATTTGACCCCAGCATTCTTTCCTCCTCATGGCAGGGGGTTGGACTTGATGATCTGCTCAGGTCCCTTCCGACCCTACCAACTATGAAACTATTCATTTATAGGGGACTGTGGCATCGAGATGCCCCCACAGGCTCCCAAAGGGGAGAGGGTAGTCCCCATGGGCCCCAAACCCCACAAACTGCCCCCCGCCCATGGGGGAAACTTACCTCCCGCTGAGAAGCCAGAACCAGAGCAGGAACCACAGACATGGCTGTGTGAGCCAGCATTATGCCAACTGTTTAATCAGCTGTTCCCCATACAGGGAACAGCTGAGCCAATCACGGCAGCCATTCCAGCCACTGTGGGAAGATGTAAAAGCCCCACCAGAACCCAGGGGGCAGGAGAGGCAGAGAGGGAACATGCTGGTGTAGAGCATGCCAGACACACTGAGGCTCCTGCAATGGAGAGGAGCAGTGCAGCTGGTGAAATGCTGGCAGGCAGAGCAGGGGAGGTGTTTGAGCTCCCTGTAGGAGGCTGGGGCAAAGGAGACAACTCCACCCCCCTCTCCTCCCCAGGGGTCTATTTCTTTTGAGGGAAAAAAAGAGAAGAGGCATAAGTGCAAAGTGCCCTACTCAGAGGCACTGAAGTAGGCACCAGCTTATGCACATATAGCTTTCCAGTCTCTAGGGGATGAAGGCTACTTAACAAAGCAGAAGGGGCAGCCTGACAAGTGTCAACAGAGCCCACCCGGAAATGGGGTCCCCCTCGAGGAAAGCCGTGGTTGAGCCAGCACAGCCGAACCACCATTGCTGATACCCATCTGGTTGGCAAGTGGATGGGGTGTAGGGGAGGCGGAGCCCCATGGAACATCACACCCGAACTGTGAATACTGCCGTCCCCGGGGAGTCCCCCCCACCCCGCTGGAAGAAGATCTCCACTGAAACCTCTCTCTGTATAATAACACCAAGTTGTGGCAGGAGAGTTGAGGGGAGGGGCTCCACACCAGATGGATAGTGCATCACTCAGGGAACATTAAATTGAGACTTAGTCCCTATGATGTGTTAAAAAGGATGGCATGAAAGAAATTTAAACTGCAAGGATTTAATTTTGAGGAGATGGTTCTGTGTAAATTCTTACAAGAAAAAACCATCTTTGTGCAGAAGAGGATGGCTTAATTTAGTCATTGGAAGCCTAATGACAGTTGACAGTAAACAAGTTCCTCTTAAATGTTTGTTTATGGCAAAAGACATCTCTTGTCTGTCCCTTAATCAACAGGAAATAAAGTCACTGATTTGCTTCAGCCATATAGGCAGACACAGCATTGCTCAGTTTTCAAATGAACCATATTTTGAATTACATACTATGTGAATGTGACTATTTACTATATGCCAGGGCTGGAGACCTCTAACCAAGCAGATCAGATGAAGACATTAAAAAGCAGAGATTTTCATGCTGGCAGAGAATTGTAGTCTGATCTGGCAGGAGATCCCAGCCCACTCCTTGCCTGCATACTTTCAACCTAGAAATACTCTGGTGAAGAGACTCCAGTGTGGCCCCTGAGGGCTTGTCTTGGTCCCCTGAGAGACCAAGTTGCCAAGAACAGGTGCATAGGAATTCACAGACAAGTCTAGGTTTGGAGGATCTAAGTAGGAGCATGTGGGCAGTTGTGCTCAGAGGCATTCCTACCAGGACACACTATGACTGTGGTGTAGATGTGCCCTGAAAGATGAGAGAGAAATGGATGATGAATATAATAATCATTACAAGATAATATCAGTCTAAAACAACAGATGCTGCAAAAGTGTTTGTGTTCCTTATTTGGTTGATTATAATTTATGGAAGAAAATTTCATTTGAATTTTGGATATTTGCAAATGTGCTACACTGAGTTGTTTTTAAATATAGTTTCTATGAGATGTTACATATCTTTCCAAGGTATTTTTAAAAACTTTTTAAATAAAAGTTTATTTCCTATTGTTATTGGAATAGAGGTGCTTTAAATGCATAGTGTCAACTTGTCTGTCCCTTAATCAACAGGAAATAAAGTCACTGATTTGCTTCAGCCATATAGGCAGACACAGCATTGCTCAGTTTTCAAATGAACCATATTTTGAATTACATACTATGTGAATGTGACTATTTGCTATATGCCAGGGTCAACGACCACTCCAAGAGGAGTGGTCGTTCCTTAAGGAAACGATACTCGGGGCCCAAGGGGTGTCCATCCTGACAAGAAGCAAGGGGGGGAGGAGTGTCCAAAAGCCCCCCTGGCTCACCAAGGGTGTCCGGGAATGCCTGCTTGCCAAAAAGGCGGCGTACGCCCGGTGGAAGGGGGGTGTAATCTCCAAAGAGGAGTATACCTCCTCTGCTCGGGCCTGCAGGCGGGCTGTTAGGAAGGCCAAGGCGGAGATAGAGCTCGGATTAGCGTCCAGGATTAAGGATAACAAAAAGTCCTTTTTCAAATATATTGGGAGGATGAAGAAGGCGCCGGGTAATGTGGGGCCCCTGCAGGATATGCGGGGCAATCTGGTGGTTGCGTCAGAGGATAAAGCGGACCTCTTTAACCAATTCTTCACCTCCGTTTTCTTGTGCAGGGACCGGGACTTCCCTGCTGTGATAGAAGCCGGACGCGAGGGGATCGCCTTCAGACCTCAGGTTGGGGAGGACCGGGTTAGAGAGCTTCTGGAGGGGCTGGACGCGTTCAAGTCAGCGGGTCCGGATGCTCTCCACCCCAGGGTGCTGAGGGAGCTAGCTGGGGTTATTGCAGGGCCCCTGGCACGGCTCTACGAGCGATCGTGGTGCTTGGGCCAGGTGCCAGACGATTGGAAGGTAGCTAATGTGGTCCCCATCTTCAAAAAAGGGAAAAGGGAGGACCCGGGCAATTATAGGCCCGTCAGTCTTACCTCAATCCTGGGGAAACTCTTTGAGAAGATCATCAAGGAGCACATTTGTGATGGGCCGGCATCCGAGATGATGCTCAGGGGCAATCAGCATGGATTTATTAGGGGGAGATCATGTCAGACCAACCTGATTGCCTTTTATGATCAGGTCACAAAGGCCATGGACGCAGGTGTCGCGGTGGATGTAGTCTTTCTGGACTTCAGCAAGGCCTTTGACACCGTCTCTCACCCCATCCTAATTAATAAACTAGGCGACTGTGGCATAGATGCCTACACGGTCAGATGGATTGCAGATTGGCTGAAGGGTCGCACTCAGAGGGTGGTGGTGGATGGATCATACTCGACTTGGGGGGAGGTGGGTAGTGGAGTCCCCCAGGGCTCGGTCCTGGGGCCTGCGCTGTTCAATTTCTTCATCAGCGATCTTGATGTTGGGGTGGAAAGCAACCTGTTTAAATTCGCTGATGACACCAAAATTTGGGGGGAGGTGAGCACGCTAGCAGGGAGAGAGAGATTGCAGAAGGATCTGGATAGGTTACAGGGGTGGGCAAACAGGAACAGGATGTGTTTCAATACGGACAAGTGCAGGGTGCTGCACTTGGGTAGTAGGAACCAGCAGCACACTTATACGATGGGGAACTCCCTACTTGAGAGCACGGAGGCGGAAAGGGATCTTGGTGTCATTATTGACTCCAAGATGAACATGGGCCGACAATGCGAGGTCATGGTTGGCAGGGCTAACCGGACCTTGTCGTGCATCCACAGGTGCATCTCGAGTAGAGCCAGGGAGGTGATCCTCCCCCTCTATGCGACGCTGGTCAGGCTGCAGCTGGAGTATTGTGTCCAGTTCTGTGCGCCCCATTTCAGGAGGGATGTGTACAATATGGAGAGGGTCCAGAGGAGGGCCACCCGCATGATCCGGGGACAACAGGGCAGACCCTACAGTGAGAGACTGCGGGACTTGAACCTATTCAGCCTCCACAAGAGAAGGCTGAGGGGGGACCTGGTGACCGTCTATAAACTCACTAGGGGGAACCAGAAGGGTTTGGGGGAGACGCTGTTTCCCCTAGCCCCCGCTGGCATAACAAGGAGTAATGGGCACAAGTTGATGGAGAGGAGGTACAGATTGGACATCCGAAAAAACTACTTCACAGTTAGGGCGGCTAGGAGCTGGAACCAACTTCCAAGGGAGGTGGTGCTGGCCCCTACCCTGGGGATCTTTAAGAAGATGCTGGATACCTACCTGGCTGGACTCATTTGAGCCCCGTTTTTTGTTTAGGGTTCTTTTGTTGTTCTCCCACCCTGGAGGGGGGTCAGGCTAGAAGATCTATTAGGTCCCTTCCGACCCTAAAACTATGAAACTTACTGGAAGCCCTAAATTAGTTTAAGCATTCTCTTGGCCTTGACATGTAAAATGATGTTGTTCCAGAACTGGATAGAGAAACTGAACTAAAAGCTAAAGTGAAACTGATTAGATCAGTTTAACTGTACGATCTTTACATAGTGCAAAAAAGGAAGGGAACAACATAACTTGTATAAAATAAATAGATGCTTAAAATTATTTCTGGTTTACTAACCTTAAGACACTTTACTATTAAGGACAGAATATTTTAGTAGAATGACTATTCTTAATGTGTCTTCTTAACCAAACAACATGCTTTTTGAAAATGAAAGTCCAGATCATCAGTTCTTGCACCAGGAATCTAATTCTTTGTGACTATTGCTGACCATCTGTGGTAAGGCCCTTCTTACCACCTATGGAGCCAAAAGATTCAAGGATCTGAGCATATAAGATGCAGAAGCAAAGTCAGCTTCTTCTCTGCCAACTTTACATTGCTCATTCCCAGAGGATAGAAGAGGGGAAGGACTGAAGAGAAGGCTTCTTCCTCCCTTCCTGTCAGCCCACCATCCCCATACTCCCCCGCCTCCTTGCTATCACTGCACACACACATCAGTGTCAGGAAGAATCTGGTTCTAGATGAATTAAATGAAGTATTGAATTGGGAATAGTATCAAATCCAACTGCTGCTATGAATGTTTTGTAAATAAACAGAAACATTTAGAATAATTAGATGGCATCTTCGGAAATTGAAAAAAAACCAACCCAAAACTCATTTAGAAAACTATTTGTTATGGCACATAAAACATGCTGCTTAAGTGTGCTTCATAGTGTTTTTTTCCACAGAAGTACACATGCCAAGGCATTTGTGAACAATTACAATTATTCAACAAAATCACAGAATATGTTTGTTTCTCACTTAAGGCTGTTCAAAAGGCATTTTGTCATTGGCATTGTTTTAAGAGTTTCACTGTATCAGAAAAAAACACTTAACAGGAAATCTCATATTATGAATCTCATCTTGTAATAGTAGTCAGTTTCATGTGTCCCAAGTGGCTAAGTATTTCCATCCTTATATCAAGAAGCAAGCATCTCCTGAGAAGGGAAGGGAGGTCAAGTGCTGTAATAAGCCAGATCCATCAGGGATGTGAAAAAAACATAACTCCAACCAATGTTAAATGGAAGTATAGCTGGCTTGAAATGTGACTTGAAAGTGTAATGAATAAGCTGAAGCTATTTCTAGAGTTTATGTCCACTGTTGTTGATTCCTCCTTATTCTCTTTGACACTGTTATTTACTCTGAATAGCACTGAGAACAGTTTACTAGATACGTGAAGTATTCAGAAAATCAGGACCACAGCCCGTTTCAAATTCCATAATTTAACAACACACAGCTATTTCCTTGAACTGTGTATCTTGAAACCACACAAACTTCAGGGAATGCAATCTGATAAAGAACAAACACAGGCTAAGCATAGGAAATCAGTTGTGGAACAAGAGGGTGGATTCCGTTGATTTTGGTTCAATGGTCTGGTGTATTATGTTTGCTTTGCCCCACTGTTAAACAGAAGAAATCTTGGTTGCATCAAAATCACTGGTGAAATTCCCACTTACTTCCATGAATTCTTGGTTTCACCCATGTTGTAACACAGTATTTTCTGTACTTTGAGGGTTATATACCAGAGAAGAAAAGTAGTAACGGAAAAGCAGTTCTCACCCTACCTCTATTCAGATTGCTACATTAGTTTGTTAAGAATCCAGGGTGCACAGAAATCTCAGAATTCTTTTTTATGAAATATACACACACACATATGTATTTAATGTTTTCATTAGTTTTTTTCAAACATATGTTTCAAATTAATTCAAAGTAAAAACAAAAATGTTCTTTTGATCCAAATCAAATGGAATCAAGTTGTTTTCTTTTGAATCTCCTTTGTCCATTTTACCCCTTTTCAAATCTTTGATAAAAAATTTTCAACAAGGTCCACTAAAATCTTATTGTGTGTATAGATGAATGTATTCTTCCATATTTAAACTGCATCTGTAGTGGTTGAAGGGAAAGTAAGAGTGATGGTGATAACTATCACACAGCTGGTGACTGGTAAAAATGGATGAGATAAAGCATGTAAATTGATGGAGGGCTTTCCTGCGAATTATTAATCAAATTATGGAGAGGACTCATTGCTTTGTGATAATAAAGAGAACAATTTGGAATCACTGCTGATTGTTGCTGAGATTCTGTTCTGAATATACTGTGGTATACTGATCCCTAACTCATACTACTATATCATATAAAAGAAAGACGGAAAATCGTGAAAATTATGATAATAAATATTAACTTGAGAATCTGAAATTGTCCTAAAAGAATTGGGAAAACTCAGAGTTTATAATTAAATAACAATATATGTCAAAAACTAGATTGTGAGTTTTTTTAAAGGAAAAACCATAATTATTTGTCTGAAATTTGCCATGCATGCCTAAATTGCTAGATATAAATAAATAATAGCAAGTTTACCTCAGTCACAGAATACATTTTTGTGGGTAAATCCAAATCAAGACCAGGTATATGTCTGAGGGAAAGATGAGAATCATGAAGTGATATGGATAATACTAAGTTGTATACAACAAGAACCCCTGAGTTGCACCAGATATAATATATAATACTCCTGATATTCATTTTTCCGCTTGATTATAGATATCCATTTCTCAAAATGTTTAATCAATGCAGAAATAAACATTTCATAAAGAAAAAAATTCTCATTTCCCCTCATAACTTCCAACCTTATCATCATTAATTCCTGTTTTTATTCAAAACTACTGAATCTTAGGTATCAGTTTTTGCTTTTGTCTTCAAGCAAACACACAAAAAAAAATACCAGTGCAACAAATTACCTTAGAAATGGATTGATTTACAGCATTTATTAGAAAAAATACTGAAATTAAATCAATTTAATCTGTAATATGTTACCACTGAGGTTGATCTGGACCTTTTTAGTCTAGTTTTGATGATGACTTGAAAAGTATGGTTCAGGGCTTAAAGAATTCAGCACAAATAAAATCATGAACAACAATTTCTTATTGCAAAACTTCAAATACTTTTGCCTATATTCTTTGATAGTCATAAGTCTGTGAACTGATGAATATGTAAAGATATATGTGATTTCTTTCAGGTTATGATTAATAGCAATTGTTTAGAATAAAACATTTCCATTTTGAAAATAGGGTCTAATCAAAGTAAACATTTTTCATGGGAAAAGAATGCTTTTAGAAATGTACATAAAAATAAAAGCAAAATGTTTGGTTTGGTTTGGTTTGGTTTGGTTTGGGGGAGGGTTTTTTTGTATTGCAATGTCTTGAGTTGAAATGTTTTGTTGTGTTGGTCTGAAAAAGGATTGCTATTTTTTTAGGACAAGGTTAATTTCTGCATCGTCCTAAATTCCTGTAGATTTTCAGAGCAGAGAAGTTAACCTATGAGGCATGAGTTCAATCCCAGATCTACACACATGCTAAAGGCTACCTCCCTATTATTCCATCTGTAAAATCATATTTATTCATCCAGGATGAGAGGTCAAAGAAGTCCAGACATGATACTAACTGTATCACTTCCTTGTGTCCTGTAGGCTATAGGAACTAGTGTCTTAATTATGGTAACCCAGTGAGCTGTTGGACTCAAGTGAACCTCTGACTTCTGACTTAGCTGCTCTGTTTTCATAAGAAGTCTTTATTTTGGGTCACCTCCTCTACTATAGCACATGGCCCATACGGTATGTGCAAGCATTCAAATGAACTTATGTAAGTTTACCAGTTTAATTTGAGTAATTGGAAGTAGGGATGTGCAAAACAGGCTGTATTCAATTTGGATTTGGATTTAGCTTGAATCAGGGACAGTGATTCAATTCGTTGATTTGGATCACTGTCCTGATTTGAATCGGCTGAATCCGAATCTAAAAATTTGATGATGATTCAGAGAATCAGCAATTCGGTCATAAACACAACTTTAAATTTTTTTCTACATACCTCAAGGTACCAGGCACAGCTCGTGAATGCTGCGATGGTGGGGCAGGTGGAGCATCCCACAGGAGCATGGGGGGACCCCCTGCATGCCCAGCGGCAAACCTGGAAGTGGACTAGAAGTATTTCCAGTCCACGTCCAGGTCCGTCGCCGAGTACCCAGGGGACCCTGCCCCCCACACTCCTGCAGCTCAGCTGCAGAGGGACCCCAGGTGCCCCCCCAAGCCCAGAAGGCACCAATCACTGAGCCAGGGGGGTCCCCATCTGCTCCCCGGTGGAACCGAAAGTAGACTGGAAGTGCTTCTGGTCCACTTCCAGGTCCACTACTGAGTGCACCAGGGACCCCCCCACACACACACACGCTCCCATGGGACACTCCATCTGCCCCAGCAGCCCCATCTCCATCCACCCCATCTCAGCATTCATGAGCTACCTGGTACCTTGAGGTATGTAGAAAAAAAAACATTTAAAGCTGTGTCTATGTCCGAATCATCAAATCTTTCTGAATCTCTCTGAATTGATTTGGAGGGTTCCCATTCAATTCAGAGAGATGAAAGGGTGTCTTGATTCAATTTGGATTTGGAGATTTGGCCACCAAATTGGGCCAAATCTCTGCTGAATCAAATCAGTGACTGAAGCTTCACACAGCCCTAACTGAAAGCCCTACTGGTAGAGTACTGTGCAAGTGTTATAGGTCCAAGCTGGGTGCTCTGCAGTGCCCTGCACCGTAGCTGACACCCAGTTAGTGGGTCATAAGTGTCCCAGTATGCTTTTCAAACTTCCCTGTCTTCCTGGAGACAGCTGCTAGCAGGGCTAATTGGCTGGTGGCCACTCCCCACAACAACCTGGCCCTCCTTTTCATCTGTTAGGCTTTGAGAAAGCAGACCCAGAACCTGTTCCTGACTTCAAGCCTGTCAATTTCCCTTCCAGCAACCCACAGTCGATCCTTACCCCTCTGGCACCATCTGATGGAGCCACTTGCAGACAGATGAGTCTAGACAGATGAGTCTAGTCAGGGTTTGGTACTGGCAGGTTAGGTTCGGTGCTGGTGGGTGGGATGCTACCATGGGCTAAGAGGGGTCTGGGGACTTTGTTCCTGCCAGGGGCCAGGTCAGGCCAGTCCATGTTGATGAGCTCCATTCCTGGCAGGGACTGTGTCTATAACGTTTGGGGACGGGTATGGTCTTTTGAAGAGGGAAGAGCACAAGGGTTCATTTCAGTGTAGAAACTCTACTGGAAGCCACTTCTACCTTGGCAGTGGTTGTTGAAGTTTCTCTCATTTTCGGTCTGGTAGAAACTATTTAAGTACTTGTGCACTTAGGGTTTCTAATGTTTAACCTTAGATTCCACCAGTAAAAATGTAGCTCCTGTATTGACCCATGGTGTTTTGCAGATTTCTACTAGTTGGTCATATTAAGGACAATTTATGTCACTTTTAATAAAGAATTGATAGCCTTCCAGCAAGGGCCACTGCAAAATGCAAAAGCTACCAGGCTCAAGGTCTCAGTTCCCTGTGGAATAGTGTAGGGGAGGAAGGGAGTGTTGCCAGAGCACATTGTGCTACTACTATTCTCTGATTCCTAGAATGCTAATGGAACAAAGCTCTGAGGCTGGTTTGGCTTTGGCACAGGTCCAAGTAGGCCCCTAGAACTCTGAATTATGGGATATGAAAGTTATAAAAAGATCCACCATAGCTACTTGTCCTTATCAGAGGGAATCAACACATTGATCTGTGAGTCAGCACTGGGTCTTTTCAGCCTTCTAAAGCATGAGTCAAGTTCTGAAATAAAGTTAAGTTCTCCTGAAGTTACTGCCCTGAAATAGAGCGTGCCCAAAGGGAAAACCAGAGATAAACCTAGGTGCTTCTCCATTTTTATGTGTAGCCCAAAAGGAGTCATGTTCTGGTTTTGTGAGTTACAATAAATGCTGAATCATAAAGAACTATTTTCAGTTCTGTGGTTTCTTTCCAAATCTTAGATGTCCAGATGCCATGCACATTGTATCTGGGGAGATGGAGAATGGAGATAACTCACCCAGGCACGCTGATGGATTTGGAGCTGTAGCATGACCAGTTCTAGTGGCAGAAGGTATATCAACAGGAACAGATGGCCCTCAACCAAAAGATCACACATAAATTGCACTGTCACTGTTGGAACAGTCTGCAGGCTTGTGGGTGTCCCTTGCCCATGACCTGGCTTGGGCATCATGCCTGGTCCAGAGCCAGGATTCATGCTGATATTTACTACCTTAGTCAATATGGGCATTAAGCCCATTCATTATTACTGAAGGTAGTATAGTAAGATACTATACTTCTTGATATATATATATATATAGTTCTTGGTGTATATATCTATAAATACATATGTATACATACATATACATATGTATGCATATAGCTATATCCACAATCCAATACTTACATACACATATACATATACACACACATATATGTGTACACACACACATACATACATATATATGTATAGGTATGTATATGTGTACACGTATATATATAGTTATATCCACAATACACACACACACATACATGTGTATACACACACATACATATCTATCTATCTATCTATCTTTCTGTATACACACACACATATATATACATATATATATACATGTGTGTAAATTTCTCATGAATTTAGAATGGCCAATACGGAACATAGTATTCTGGGAAATAGCATATAATTGGTGGTGTATAATAGCATCATAATAGCTTCTCTCTTATCATGACATTGCTCTGAGTTCATTTAAACTCTCTTGTAAGAAATGCAAAAATTAGAAAAATAACTATAGGTATTTCTCAATATGACAAAGCCAAGTCATTAAAAATCATGAGGGAGAACTGCTCCTTAAGACTCATGTGGCTAAATTTTCTAATAAGCCTTAGAAGTTGCATGTATGGAATTCCTAGCATTATTCATCTTATACTTACTGGCTCAAGTCCCTATTGCCTTATTCACCAAATTAGCTCGATTGATATTAGTGAGACAGCTCAAGTGGCCAATAATACCTAGCTATTCTGTAGCAATTAATTTCATAGATCTCAAAGCACTTTACAAAGGAACTAATTATCTGCATTTTGTAAATGGAGAAATTGAGGCATAGGGAGGGAAGTGACTTGGTGTCATCTCCCCATAGGATAGCCAGGATAGCTGTGTCAGCATGCAGGGATGCCTGCTCTGCCAACTATATAACTAATATAAGTTACAAGGAGGCAGATTTTGACACTCATGGGCCTACCTGAGACACTGGCTGCTCAGTCATTTAGTACTTGTTTATTGCCAAAGGACTTTTAGGTGACACTGGCTGCGCAGTAGCTCATTACTTCTGCGCAGTAGCATCACATCTCACTTCCTGCTATGTGATGCTACTGCATAGTAGTAACAAGCTACTGCACAGTCAATGTCTCATGTAGATGCAGCCATGATCTAGCTCCCAGCTCAGCTCTGAAGGCAGTAAAAGAGGACGCTTTCCATTCTTAAAGCCTCATGCTCTGATCATGGCATATATTTTGGGGATCTAATCCTACACCTATTTAATGGGAAGGTGATAGGTTTCTTAGAATTTTATCTTGTCATTTTTAAATGCCCAAAATGATGTAATGAAAATACGCCCCCAAAACAGGACTTAAAAGCAGTTCTTATAACACCTGACTCAAAATTTCTGAAATCTCTTGTAGAGCTTTAAGACTAAGCTTTCTTTTGCAACCTCATGCAAGCATGATCTCACCTTTTGGCTTAAAAATCATTCCATCTTGCCAAAGAGCATTGCTGTTTCTCACGTTCTAAATGCAATTTGATTTCCTCCATGCAGCTCTAAGATTTTTTGATGGGTTGAAGGCAATTGCAGAAAATAACAACTTGGCACACGGGAATGTAGAATGACTGATAATTTGGCAGAAAAAAATTACAAACACTTAACTTCTGAGGCTGTAGGGCAGCAATTGCCCTTGCCTGAAGCACATAAGCAAAATTGAAAATCTCTAAAAGGTTTTTTTTATTGTTATTATTATTGTTTGGTCTTGTGGACAATTACTTTTATTTTGTTGTGTCATTGTTAATAATCTTACTCTCATGAGCTCAGTAGTGCTTTTCCTATATAGGCTTTAATACCTAAAGGCAAGCTGAGTTACTTCCAAATATATTTTTTTAACTGAGGACCACATACCTTTAAAAGATTCTCCCATAGGTTCACAGATGCTTCTCAACTGATTAGGCTATATTGACCTCTGAGTTTCTATGAGTAGGTTGACCCTGTAGGTCCCATCAAGTATTACAACTAGTTCAGGAACTACACCATGGTCTGCAGTGTAGACATGCTCCTACCCCTTTCTGATTTCCTGGATAAAAGAGGATGTATAAAACATAATACATTATTTTCAATAACAGCTCTGAAAATGCAGTCAAATTCTATTGTTTAACTGCTTTTGTTATTGTTTTCCATGACTATAATGGTTTACAATTAGGACCTGAATATCATAGAACTCAAGTTCTCATTACTTCCATCTATTTCCCTTGAAACTGTGGATACCCAACATCTCTGAAAATGAGAAAGTTGGGGCAATTTGGCATGGCTTACAAAAATCACAAGTTACTTTAGGCAGTGAGGAAGAGAACATAGATCACAACTGAATGGGGGTTTTGTTTGGAATGTCAGTGGTGCGTTACATTACATCATATCTGTTTCAGATTCAGAAAGCCATTTTGTTTTGTGCACTTCATTGTGTCCAGGGCCTTGAGCTTGTAATATAGTTCTCCTTTAGGAGTATGTCCTTCATGATGTGTTATTTGAGCAGCCATTTCTGTCAGAGTGATGAAATCACATGGAAAGACTATCTGGGAAGATATGACAGGACAATCAAGGGCTATTCATTTTGATGTCTCTTCTTTACTGGAACAATTGGCTTTTTGCTTGTAAAACTATTGACTTTGAATAGCTTTCTAGCCAAAGGGAAGGTGAGAGTTGGATTGTGTATGAGAATAAAGTGTTTGAGAAATTAATTTGCTAATGTTTTGATCCTGGTTTTCCCAATGCATTGCCCTTAACAGGGTAAATCAAGAAGCTCAGAGTGCCCATAGAGAGGGCGTGAGTGAGTTTCTCAGGAACAGTATGTTACTACTCTCAGGTTCTAAAGCAATGAAGAAAGAATGTCAGACATACTACAGATGTTAAGCACAATGAAGCATGCCTGAGATACCTTAGCTAGGCACATTAAAATTGTAGTCATGGAGAGACATTGTGCTCTGCCAATACAGTAACTATGAATGCAAAAGAACTTTGAGCTGGGCATTTAACTGGAACAGAAACCTTATCAAGTCTCTTCTCACCCACTGCCTGGTGCTCCTGCTATTTTAAGAGCAGACAGGCTGCAAATGAAGCGGGCTGCAGGTGAGGAAGGAGGCAATCAGGAGCCACATGACCCAGAGTGGGGCTGGACTTGCAGTATATAAATGCAGGGCCTGAGCTGGGCAGGTAGTCTGATCTGGAAGCTATGGAGAGCTGCTCCTAAGAAAAATGGCTGTAGCAAGGCTTCTGACTAACATCCAAACTGAGGTAGGCAAGATGGTGGTTTAGGGATTGAAACTGTAGGGGCTATGGAGGTCTCAACTGGCCTGGGGTGGGGCCAGGGCCCAAGGGATTGGGACCAAGGAGCAGAGCCACAGCTGGTGTCAGAGACAAGTAGCTTGAGATGGTCAAGAACCAGGATCAGTGACCCATAGCCTGTGAGAGGCATGAGCCAGGGTCAAGGACCCATAACCACAAGCAGGGCCAGAAACCCCATAACCCCAGTGATCTCAACTGGTTTAGGAGCAGGGCCAGGGCCCAGAAGAAGGGGGTCAAAGTTTGATGGGCTACAGCCAAAAACTTCCAGGGCAAGGTAACCCAGAGATCTCAACTGGCCTAGCAGCAGGGCCAGGGCCCTGGCAGAGGGGTCAAAGGCTGAAGAGGGCCACAGTTGGAGATTGACAGTGGCAGGGACCCACAGCCCAGAGGAGGGATGAGATGGGACTAGGGACCCAGTACCTCCAAGTGGTGGAAACAGGGTCAGAGACCCAGGGTCCATACCCAGGAGTAGTTAAGATGGGTGAAGTATTGGGCATGGGTGGAAGGAGACAGGTCTGATCCCAGAAGGAGCAGAGGATGCAGCCCTCAGCTAGTGAGTGATTAGTAACAGCTGCAAGGTTTAGACATGGCTAAAAGGGGGGACGAGGAGGCTATGCAATTAGCCCTTAAGGCGATGAGTAGGAACACCAGTACTCATGAGCCTGAGATCTGGCTTGGGGAGCCCTGGAGAAGCCTGCCTTTTCAAAAAGTACAATTACAGCAAGGTGTGGCAGGTGAGCCGGTAGGGAGATGGCTCCAAAGAAAGCAGAGGTGACAATGGCTAAGGGGGCTTCCAGGGGTTTGCAGCCACCCCTGGGGAAGACACCCAAACATACCTCCATAAATGTCAGTCATAAACTTGCTGTTAATTATTAGAAAATACATTCTGTCTTCCTTTACATCACACAGCCCCACTGATATGAATAGGGTTGCATAGAGTGTTATGGAGAGCAAAATTCCTTATGAACTACAAGAAACAACAAGCCTAACACTGCAGTTGATTCAGCACAATAAGAACTGTCCACAACAATGAAGTTCCCACCTCCAACTACTTTGGTTATATGCAGTTCATTCATTAAAATAAAACAACATAAGAAAGTCAAAATCTGTGTCTGCTATCTAGACTCTGGGATGTAGCCTATAACAACTACTTTCAGATTACATGGGCTATTAACGTTAATTGCTTCCTGAATGTACTACAAATAAAGCATATTAAGATTTGTTTTCTATTTAGTACGAATCTAGCAGCATCACTCTGGAATCTTGATATAATTTTGTTTTCTAGTAGGCACTATTTTGACATCCAGATATTTGAAAAGAAGATTTTATGAGCTATGTTTTATACTGCTAATTATCATTATCTCTCTAAGCATGGGCAAAACCTTTTTCTCTTCTTTTCTAATTAATGTAGCACTCAAAACTAATCTACTAGACAAAGGGTGACTACAGATATTTAGGGCCCTGCTCTAACTCATGGCACTTTGTGTAAAGTGCCATGAGTTAGAGACCTCCCACAACCCAACAGACTGTTGGGTCAGCACAGAGGGGTGATTGAGCCTTCCCTGTACCGGCCCTGGCCAGTAGGTAGGGGTTCTTCCACAGCCTCCAAGGAGGCTGTTGAACTGCCCCTCTCCGCAGCCCCTCCCCCTTCCCGTTCTGGGACTGACAGTGGAGGAGGGAGGGGGAAGGGAGCAGCATGGAGCTGCCTGCTTGGCTTTTTTAAAGCCTGAGCTGGAGCAGGGGGTGGAAAGGAGACGCCTTGACTCACAACCCCATCCAACTACCCCTACCAGGGTGTTATGGGAAGCTGGGCCAGGTCTGTGAGGTGAGGGGACTCCACCATTCTACCCCACCCCTCCAGTTCAGATCAGAAAAAGCCCAGCCAGCCGCTTCTACCACGGTTTCTCTCAAGAGGCCAAGCCAGAATTGGGGGTGGGAGGGAGGAGTGGAGATGGGGTGGAACAGAGCCCCCTCACCTCATAGGCCTGGCCCAGCTCCCCCCAGTACCCCAGGCAGGGTAGCTGGCAGGGAGTCTGCAAGGCAAGGAGGCTCCATTCCACCCTTCCCCAGCTCAGGCCAGGCAAAGCCCAGCTGGCAGCTTCATGATGCTCTCTTCCCCCTCCCTTCTCCACTGACATCCCCAGGGACAAAGCTGGGCTGGTGCTCGCCATGTGAAAAATTAACCATCAAGGGAACACGAGTTCCCTAAGTCACTCTGCTTTAAAGGCCCTTAATCTTATACCTTATTTGATAAAGGTTATTTTGTATGTGATCAGCTATTTTTAAAGCATTATGCAGCCATGCATGTGTGTTACATCACACATGCTTTCAGGGGCCAGATTGCACAAAAAATGTAACATGTGTGAGCACCCAAAGGGTAACATGTTAAATATACAAAAGTGTTAAATTAAAATCACATATATCATATGATACTGTTAAATTCCCTCTTTAATTTGTTATAAAAAAATTCAAATGTCATCACTAAGAGGCAAATGACTATTTGCATTACTTTGCAGAGAAAAATAATAATAATATGATTTCTTTCTTTCTTTTTCTTTTTTTGTACAACAAAGAAACAGCTACTGAAATAGAGCAGCGTTTTATTTATGTCACTTTCAACATAAAGATCTTTAAAAAAGCAGCTATGCAAGACTCCTGTCTAGCACATGAAAAACAATGAAACAATGAGAACAATGAAAAATAGCAGTAGAAAACCAACAACCTTCTGTCATACAAATCAGCTTATTCTAAAAAATCAAGTTTCCCATCTAATTTTTTCCAAACAATTGATTAACTATATGGATAAATCCCTCAGTGTGAAAAATAACACATGCTTATCTAAAATCTCAGAGCTTAGACATCCCCAAGGAGATCTATCTCCAAATGACTGGAGCTTGGATCATACTTTAAAGGTCAATGTGTTAGGGCTATTTCATATGAAGAGTTGGGCTGAATCCCAAAATTGAAAGAGCTCCCATGGAAATACTTGCCAGTGGCTTACTCTCTTACATGCCAAGTAATCTCCAGTTTATATCTCTTCTGCTGATTGTATCTGTTGCATTTTTACAAGGGGATATATGTGGTCTCAGTGGGATGCAGCTTTCAAACCATTTAGGGTCTTATAGTTCAGAAACAACACATTAAACTCCACCTGGAATCAGACAGGCAGCCAATATAGAATATGGAGTGCTAGTGTCATGCTCATGGCAGGACATACCAGTACTTCTTAACCCATGTGTCACTGCTTTCTGTAGCACTGTGTTTCTAAGCTGATATAATGTTCATCCCTCCGTAGAGTGGTAGTAATAGTGACATAAATGATTGTAGCAAAAGCTGCATTGTATAGATAGAGTCAGTCTGGTAAGTGCAGACTTACAATCATCTAGAAGCACCTGGTCCCACAACCCACCCTGAATTATTCTCTCAACTGACAAATATGAAGCAAGCACTCTCCATTGGAGGAATGGTGTAATCTTTGCCATATTCTTGCTTACTCCTTCCAGTCTACTAGTGTTATTTTATTTTCCTCTAGGTTGATTCCTCTTGCTCACCTCCATATTCCAATAATCAGAAACTGTGATAGAAAGAGAAAACTAAGTCTTATCAGTACCCTGACCACACATCCACTCATGACTGCTTACCAACTTTTCCATGACTTCATATATGACAGCCTGAAGATTAGAGGTACTCTGGGCAACAGTGATCACAATCTGATTAGGTTTGCCATACACCAAAAGGCTGGGAATCCAGTCAGTAGAATGGAAGTCCTAGACTTCAGAAGGGCAGACTTTGGTAAACTCAGGAGTCTAGTTAGAGAGGTGCTCCATGACCAGTGGCTGGACATTTTGGGAGTTCAGAAACAGTGGTGCTTCCTTAAGCGGGCAATTCTCACTGCTCAAAAAGATGCCATCCTCATGTGGTCGAAAATGGGAAAAGGGCCAAGAGACCTGCTTGGCTCAACAGGGATATTAGGGAACTTTTGAAAAAGAAAAAAGAAGCATATAATCAATGGAAAAATGGTTCAGGAACCAGAGAGGAGTACACTTATATGGCCAGGGTCTGCAGACATGAAACATGGAAAGCCATGGCAGTCATAGAGATCAAGCTAGACACCAAAATAATAAAGGACAACAAAAAAGTCCTTCTATAGGTTCATACGAAGCAAGAAAAAAATCAAACTTCACTATGTGACCCCTACTGAATATGGAGGTGCAGCCCAGAGTTGATCCCTGTGAAAAAGCAAAGCTCCTAACTACTTATTTCACAATGGTATCCCTGAAATCAGACAGGAGCTGTTCACCTGTCCAGAAGCCCAGGGAATATGGAGAAGACAACAGTACACATGAAATCAGTCCCAAACAGGTGAGGGTACTCTTAGAACATGTGGACGTTTTCAAGTCTCCTGGGCCAGATGACCTGCATTCAAGAGTCCTGAAAGAACTGGCTGAGCTAATAGCAGTGCTTCTGGCAAAGCTGTCTGAAGAGTCATGGAACTTGGGAGTGGTCCTGAACAACTGGAAGAGGGCTAACATTGTGCCCATCTTTAAGAAAGGTAAATGGGATGATCCTGGAAACTATAGACTGGTCATTCTGACTTTGGTCCCGACAAAAATCTTTGAAAAAATTGTCAATGAGGCCATCAATCACAAGCTCGTAACTGGTGGGGTACTAAGAAGCAACCAACACAGATTTGCTGAGGGTAGGTCATGCCTGACAAACCTGGTGTCCTCTTATGACCAGGTAACTAACCAGCTGGACAAGGGACATGAGGTTGATATAATTTACGTAGACTTCAGCAAGACTTTTGAATTTGTTTCCCATGAGATTCTCTCAATTAAACTGGAGGATATTGACCTAGACCAGTCTATAGTAAAGTGGGTTGGCAACTGGCTCTGAGGCTGATCCCAGAGAGGTGTAATAGATGGGATGGCCTCATCCTGGAAGGCCATCTCCAGTGGTGTCCCCCAGGGATAAGTGCTTGGGCCCATGCTCCTTAACATCTTTAACATGCTCTTCAACAACTTATTTATCTGGACTTCAAGAAGGCCTTTGAAATGGTATCCCATACCATCCTTATTAATAAACTGAGGAGATTTGCCATGGATGTTTATATGGTAGAATGGGTAGCAAACTGGCTCAAGGTTCACACTCAGAGGGTGGTGACGGATGGGTCTGTGTCAACCTGGAAAGATATGTGTAGTGGAGTCCCTCTGAGCTCAGTTCTGGGGCCAGTGTTGTTCAACATCTTCATCAGTGGTCTGGACAAGGGGGTGGGAAGCACCCTGTCCAAATTCATGGATGACACTAAAATATGGGGTGAAGCTAACACCCTGGAGGGGAGGAACCAGATCCAGGCTGACCTTGACAGGTTGGGGAAGTGGGTAGAGAACAACAGGATGCAATTCAATGAGGACCAGTACAAGGTACGGTACTGGTCTAGTACCGTACCTTGTATCTAGGGAGGAAAATCTGCCCTCATACCTGTAGGCTGGGGGCAACCTTCTCAGCACCACTGAGGCCAATTCAATGAGGACCAGTACAAGGTACGGTACTGGTCTAGTACCGTACCTTGTATCTAGGGAGGAAAATCTGCCCTCATACCTGTAGGCTGGGGGCAACCTTCTCAGCACCACTGAGGCAGAAAGAGATCTTGGAGTCACTGTTGACTTTAGGATGAACATGAGTCATCAATGTGATGAAGTAGTAGGCAGAGCCAATCACACCTTGTCATGCATCCGTAGGTGCTTCACAAATAGGTCCAGGGAGGTGATTCTCCCTCTCTATGTGGCACTGGTTAGGCCACAGCTGGAGTACTGTGTCCAGTTCTGGATGCCGTAGTTCAAGCAGGATGTGGACAACTTGGAGAGGGTCCAAAGAAGAGCCACTTATCTGATTGGAGGCCTGAAGGGAAGGCCCTAGGAGGAAAGGCTAAGGGACCTTAACCTTTTCAGTCTCTCCAAGAGAAGGTTGAGAGGGGACCTTGTGGCGGTAAACAAATTCATAAGGGTGGAGCAACACGAAGTAGGCAATGATCTGTTTAGCAGGGCACCCCTGGAATAACAAGGAACAATGGCCATAAGCTATTGGAAAGTAGGTTTAGACCAGACATTAGAAAAACATTCTTCATGGTCAGGGTTGCCAGGATCTGGAATGGGCTCCCAAGGGAGGTGGTGTTCGCCCCATCCTTGGGGGTCTTCAAGAGAAGACTGGACAGGCACCTGGCTGAGATCACATGATCTCAGGTTTGGCCTTTTCTTGCCTGCCAGGGGCAGGGGGGCAGACTAGATGGCCCACTGAGGTCCCTTCCTACCCTGGAATCTATGAATCTATTAATCTTCTTCAATGACTTGGATGATGGTGTGGAAAGCACAATGATTAAGTTTGCAAATGACACTATGCTGTGGTGAAATGCGGACACATCAGAGTAAGGATCCAGGATGACCTTGACAGACTGGTCCTATGGGCTAAGCACAATCAGATGAGGTTCAATAGGGACAAGTGCCAGGTCCTTCATCTGGGTAGGAAGAACCTTCACCATTACTATATGATGGGTGGTCCACTGGCTGGCCATGCATCTGAAAGGGACCTGGGGGGGGCAATTGGCCCGAAGATGAATATGAGCCAACAGTGCAATGAAGTCACTGGCAGGGGAAATAGAACTCTGGTGTGCATCAGCCAATGTGTTGGGAATAGATCCAGAGAAGTGCTCCTCCCAATCTATTCGGCATTGGTGAAGCTACAGCTGGAGTATTGTCTCCAATTCTGAGTACCACACTTCAGGAAGGATGTGGATACTCTCAAAAGGGCACAGAGAAGGGCCACCTGCATGATTAGGGGCCTGGAGGACAAGCCTTATTATGAGAGACTCCAGGAACAGGGTCTGTTCAGTATGAGTAAGAAAAGACTGAGATGACTTGATAGCTGCCTACAAGTAAGTCAGGGGTGAACACCAAGTTCTAGGGGAGCAACTCTTCAGAAAGGCACCCCTTGGGAGGATGAGAACCAATGGGCACAAGCTAATTGAGGAAAAATTTAGGGGGGACATAAGGAAAAACTTCTTTTATGTAACAGTAACTAGATTCTGGAACATACTCCCAGCAGAGGCAGTGCAGTCACCATCCTTGGAGGTGTTCAAGAGGAGGCTGGACAAGCACCTTGTTGAGCTCATTTGAGCCCAGTAACCTGCCCATGGCAGGGGACAAGACTTTATGATCTTACAGGTCCCTTCCAGTCCTTTGATTCTATTATTTTATGTGGGTAAGCTTTGTGGTATGTGCTTCACAACTATCCTCTGGGGTTTCTCTGAAATAAAAGAACAAATAGTTCTTAATAATCTGTTTTGAGGTTGTTAGACTTCATAGACATTAGGGGCTGGAAGGGACCACGTGAGACAATCAAGTCCAGCCCCCCTGCCAGAGGCAGGGAGGCTGCTGGGGGCAAAAGGGCCCCGCAAGATAAACAAATCCAAACGCTTTTGAATGAATCCAGAGGAGGTGCTTGCACCACCTCTGGGGGGCGGAGTCTATTCCAGACCCTGGACACTCAGACTGTAAAGAAGTTTTTCCTTATGTCCAGTCTGAACTGGCCTTCCATGAGTTTGTGGCCATTAGATCTTGTTATCCCTTTGGGGGCCCTGGTGAACAACTGTTTTCCTGGGGCCTCATGTACCACCCTTATATACTTATAGGCTACCACCAAGTCCCCCCTAAGCCTTCTCTTCTCCAGGCTGAAAAGTCCCATGCCCCTCAGCATCTCCTCATAAGGCTTTTTCTCTTGGCCTTTGATCATATGGGTGGCTCTCCTTTGGACTCCCTCAAGCTTATCTATGTCTCTCCTGAAGTGGGGAGCCCAAAACTAAGGCTAGTACAGTGGGAGGATGATATCTCTGGTTTTGCTAGAGATGCATCGGTGGCTCATGTTCATCTTGTGGTCAATCAAGACCCCTAAGTCTCTTTCAGTCATGGTGCTAGTGAGTGAAGCACTGCCAACCTATAAGTATGATGATGGTTTTTCCTCCCAAGGTGGGGCACCCTGCCCTTCTCTACACTGAATGCCATTAGGTTTTGCTCTGCCCACCTTGCGACCATATCCAGGTTGGCCTGTATCCCCAACCTGTCTTCCAGTGTAACCACCTTCACCCAGAGTTTAGTTTTGCCTGTGAACTTTGCTAGTCCACATCTGATGCCCAAATCCAGATCATTAATGAAGATTTTGAAGAGTACTGGCCTGAGTACTGAATCCTAAAGGACTCCACTGGTCAAGACTCTCAGGTGCATTCCATCCAGGGTCGCAGGCTATGGAAGTCTAGTCTCTCAAGATGTTCCCTCACTTGATCTGTGTCAATTGTGAGCCTATCTCCTGCTCTCTGGGTGTTTTGCATCCTAGCTGATAGTGTGACCCCCCTTGGGCCGCTGGAAAACTAGTGCAAAAGCTGTTACATATATACCTGTGTGTGCATTCAATTTGAAAGAATATATGTAAGTAATTTCATACATATGGTATCAGTAGAGGAAAAGTGAATATTTTGGTTTTAATGCCTTGTCTATTAACAAAAATGTTCAAGCTAATTAAAGAAATGCCTAGGAAATTTCATCTGTCTCCTAATGAGTAACAGGCACAAGATGCTTCAAGGGGAATAACTGTTTGCCTATAAATCTCTGCTTATTACCTCCAGGTCCAATCTCACACTCTGGATTGCAGTTTTATCATTTCTATTCTGCTGTAATATTTAATATAGTTTATATTATGTAATGTTAACATGCTATTTACCAGTTGGTATAATTTCTGAGTTTTGTATGAGATGTTGGGAGGAATTTGAATTGTGAATTGTGGCTGAAGCTGCTGTACACTGTAATATGAAGAGTTGTTTAGCTAAAAGGTGCTGATCTCACTAAGTATCAAAATCAATATCTTCTAAAAAACCTAGATACCTCCCCTTTCATAGATTCATAGATGTAGGGTCGAAAGGGACCTTGTAGATCTTCTAGTCTGATCCCCTGCCCTGGGCAGGAGAGAAAACTGGGCTCAAATGACCCCAGCTAGGTAAACGTCGATCCTCCTCTTAAAGCCCCCCAGAGTAGGAGCCAGCATCACTTCCCTTGGAAGTGGTTCCAGATTCTAGCCGCCCTGACTGTGAAGTAGTGCCTTCTAATGTCTAGTCTAAACCTACTCTCTAGCAACTTATGGCCATTATTCCTTGTTACTCCGGGAGGCACTCGGGGGAACAAGATCTCTCCCAAACCCCGCTGGTCCCCGCTAGTAAGTTTATAGATGGCCGTTAGGTCCCCGCTCAGCCTTCTCTTGCAAAGGCTGAACAGATTAAGGTCCCATAGCCTCTCCTCATAGGGTCTGCCCTGCTTTTCCTGGATCATGCAAGTGGTCCTCCTCTGGACCCTATTGCAGCACCCAGAAATGGATGCAGTACTCCAGCTGCAGCCTGACCAGTGTCGCATAGAGTGGGCGGATCACCTCCTTGGCCCTGCTTGTGATGCATCTGGTTAGCCCTACTGACCGTGACCTAGCATTGTTGGCCCATGTTCATCTTGGAGTCAATAAAGACTCCAAGATCCTTTTCTTCCTCCATGCTGATGAGAAGGGAGTTCCCCAGCCTATAGATATGCTGCTGGTTCCTACTGTCCAAGTGCAGCACCCTGCACTTGTCAGTATTGAATCCCATCCTATTTTCATTTGCCCACCCCTGTAACCTGTCCAGGCCATGCTGTAATCTATCCTTCCCTTCTAGCATGCCTACCTCACCCCAAATCTTGGTGTCATCTGTGAATTTAAACAGGCTGCTCTTCACTCCATCATCCAAGTGGCTAATAAAAAAATTGAACAGTGCAGGCCCAAGGCCCGAGCCCTGGGAGACTCCACTGCCCACTTCCCTCCAGGTGGAAAATGACCCATCCACCACCACTCTCTGAGTATGACCCCTCAGCCAATTTGCAATCCATCTGACTGTGTAGGCATCAATGCCACAGTCACCTAGCTTTTTAATGAGAATGGGGTGGGAGGCAGTGTCAAAGGCCTTACTGAAGTCCAGAAAGACTACATCCACTGCGACACCTGTGTCCAATGCTTATAGTTACCCAGGTCCTCCCTCTTCCCTTTTTTAAAATGGGGACCACATTGGCCCTCTTCCAGTTGTCTGGCACCTGGCCAGAGCACCACAAGTGCTTGTAAAGCAGTGCCAGGAGCCCTGTGATAACCCCTGCCAATTCCCTCAACACCCTGTGGTGAAGAGCATCTGGACCTGCTGATTTGAACATGTCCAACCCCTCCATTTCTCTAACCCAGTCCTTCCTGACCCTAGGCTTGGCAGAGTTTCTCCCGAGTCCGTCCTGAATCTCGGTCAGGGAGTCCCAGTCCCTACACAAGAAAATAGAGGTGAAGAAATTGTTAAAGAGGTCTGCTTTCTCCTCTGGTGCAACTACCAGATTGCCAAGCATATCCTGCAGGGACCCCACATTACCGGGGCCTTCTACGTTTTCCCTATGTATTTAAAAAAGGACTTTTTGTTATCCTTGATCCTTGATGCTAGCCCTAGTTCTGTATCTGCCTTAGCTTTCCTAACAGGCCCCCTACAGACCAGAGTGGTAGTCCTCTTTGGTGATAGCCCCTCCCTTCCACTGGATGTAAACCTTCTTTTTGACAATCAGGCATTCATGAATGCCCTTGGTGATCCAGGGGGACTTTTGGGCACTCTTGCCCCCATTGTTTCTTGTTGGGATTGTCATCCCTTGGGCTCTGAGTATTGTCTCCTTAAGGAATGACCACTCATCTTGGGCACCCAGTTCCCCTACTCTCCAGGACCCTAGTGTGGCACTAATGTCCTCAGCTCATTGAAGTTGGCCCTCTTAAAGTCTAAGGCTACTGCCTTGCTGCAGGCCCTTGACACCCTGCACTGGATGGTGAATTCCAGCAAGTAATGATTGCTATCGCCCAGGTGGTCGAGGACCTGGAGTGCCCTCACCAGGTCATTGCCTGTGTCCAGGACCACATCCAGCAGGGCATTCCGGGTAGGACTGTGCACCCCCTGGGTTAAGTGGAGGTCCTGTATCTCAGCCAGGAACCTCTGTGAGAGGTCAGATCTGGCTGACTGCTCCTTCCAGCAGATGTCCAGGTAATTTAGATCACCCATGACAACTACATCCCTTGCCTTAAGTGCCTCCGCAAGCTGACCCAAGAATTCGCAGTCCAGCTCTTCCCCTTGGTTGGGAGGTCTGTAGTAGACCCCCAATGTTAAGTCCCTTTCCCCTTGACCCTGCTGTATCCTGACCCAGAGCACTTCAGCCTGTCCTTCCTCTGACCCCAAGCTGCTGGTTGAGGATGCGTAATGCTGTTTGACATAGAGCGCCACACCCCCGCCTTTCCTCCCTGTTCTATCCCACCTGTATAGCCAATAGCCCCTAATTTTGACTGCCCAGTCATGGGATGAATCCCACCAGGTTTCTGAGAGCCCTACTATGTCTGGGTTTGAACTAGCTATCGGGAGGGTGAGTTCCTCCTGCTTATTCCCCATACTATGAGCATTGGTGTAGAGGCATTTAAGGCCTTGAATTGGAGGGCTGTGGAGGGCTTTGTTAAGGAATGTGAAAGTAGTCTTCCTCTAGGATAGGGATGGGCAATTATTTTGGGTGGAGGGCTGCTTACTGAGTTTTGGCAAGCTGTCAAGGGCCATGTGGGTAGCCCTGCATTTAACAAGTGCCCCACCCCCTGGTCACCATCTTGGGATTGGGAGTCCCACTCCTAGCCTCTGACCTTTGCCATCTGAAGTCCCTCCCCTTGCCCCTAGAAGTACTCCTTTGGAGAAGAGGGTTTGCCATCTTAGATGGAAAAAACCAAATTACATACTAAAAATCAAACACCCATAATAATATATTTTAATTTAATTTTTAAAATAGTTTTGTCCTGATTTGTGTGTGCTTGTGCTGTATCTGTAGAAGTGATTGCAGAATAGCTCAAATGCAGTCTTACTCTGGGGTATGCAGGGGTGTCAGGGGTAGTAGTGACACAGGATAGCCATGCGTGGGCTTCGGGTGTCTACATCAGTGCCCCCATCGAACTCCATATAGATGGTCATGGGCAGCTTTTGAGCATTCTCCTGGCCCTGTCCAAGGGGTGTGTCCCGGAATTTATGCACTGGGTTACGCTGCACCCTGAGGGGAGCCCTGACAGTCACCTGCCACAGGTTGATTCTCTATGTTCCTGGCGTGGGGTCCCTCCCTGGGTTTCTCGCTACTCCTGGAATCCCTCACCAGAGGCGTTCTTGGGGCTCCACCTCTCCTACACCCCAATGAAGTACCAACCTTCTGAGCCACTGGATGATTGGTCTTTGGCCCGCTCCTTGGCTCGGCTACTTCCGACGATCATGGGGTGTACAATTATCTCTGCCTTCGCTCTTGCCCCTCCTCTGAGGCTCTTGCCCAAACTGGCCCCAATCTTTCTCCATAGCCCTGGACCCATGGAGGGTTTTTCTGGGGTTGCCCTCCATGTGCCCTCCAAGATAGGATAAGTCAAGAAAAAATGAAGAAGAGAAAAAATAACAAAAAGGGTCTGGGTGTAGGCTTCTGCCCACACCACTTATGGGTCCACCGTCTTAGATCATCTCTGGTCCCCCAACGTTGTCCCTCTCTTGGCTGTCCTGCTGGTTGATGTGGTGGTCCCCACCAGTGTGGGGTGAGTCCCTTTTAAGGGATCTCCGTCTCACCCCTGCAGAGGCTGTTGGCTTCCCTGGGATGGTGGTTGCTCTTCCCTGCAGAAGGGAAGTGTTTCTTCCTTTCAGGGCTCCTTCCCCCTTCCTTGGGCATGTCGCCCCTTCCTTGGGTCCCACCGTGGGAGGTCATTCTAGCACCTCCATTTTTATTCCCCTGGGACACAACCCCCCCTCAAGATGCCTTGGGGCATTCTAAGATTTTGGTCCAGCTGCCTACCTTGCGTTCCATGCCCTGACGTCATCTGGTTTTCAGTGTTCAGTGATTCTTCTGTAGTGTGGCGCCTGGATAAAAAATCCACCACCACATTATTTTCTCTGAGGCAATGTATTATTTGAAATTTAAATGGTTGTAGGGCCAAGGCCCACCTGGTTATATGTGCGTTGTCAATGTTGGCCCTGCTCAGCCACTGTAGAGGTGCGTGATCCATTATGAGCTTAAATTCCTTCCCCATTAATTAGTAATGGAAATGTTCTATGGCTCACTGGATTGCTAGGCACTCTCTCTCTATTGTTGCATACCTTGTCTCCATGGGCAGTAGCTTATGGATTGTGTATGCCACCAGTTTCTCAGTCCCTTCATCTTCTTGGGTCAGGACAGCTGCTATAGCTGTTTCTGAGGTGTCTGTCTGCAAGATAAAAGGTTTGTGAAAGTCGGGTGTGTGAATGACTACATTTTCACATAATGCCTTTTTTAGTAGCTCAAAATTAAGTTTCATCACTGGGGTCCAATTTATGGTCCCTATTTTTCACTCTTTTAGGGCTTCGGTGAGTGGAGCTGCCAATTCAGAGAACTGGGGCATGAATCACTGATAATAATTAATTAATCCCAGGAAGGATAACATCTGTTTGCTGTTTTGGGGCATTGTGCAGTTGCGGATAGTTTCCACTTGATCTGCTAGTGGCTTGATGGTACCTCGCCCTACCAGGAAGCCTAAGTACTTTGTTTGTCTTTGGGCCAGTGTGCATTTCCGTGGGTTTGCTATCATCCCCATTTCACAGAGATCTGTCAGGACAGCTTGCAGCACCTTCTGATGTTGGTCCCAGGTCTGAGTAAAGATGATGATATCGTACTCAGCGTGTGGGGCCAGGATTCAGTCCATTAAGCGTTGAAATGTGGCAGCGGCCCCGTGGAGTCCAAATGGCATCCGCACAAACTCGTATAAGCCCCAAGGGGTCCCGAAAGCTGTCTTTGCTTGGTCTCTCTTGGCCACGGGTATCTGCCAATATCCTTTGGCCAAATCTAGCATTGTTATGTAATGCACATTCCCAATGCGCTCCACTAATTTGGCTACGTGGGGCATTGGGAAGGCATCAAAGATGGATATCTCATTGAGGCAATGGTAATCTATGCATAAGCGAAGGGACCCATCTGTTTTTGGGACAGAGACCATGGGGCTCCGCCAAGGGCTTCATGATGATCTTATCACCCCTTGTTCTAATATTTATGTGATTTCTTCCCAGACTTCCCCAAGGAGGTGATGTGGCATGGACTGCCATTTTTCATGTACTATCTTCTCTGGTGGCGTGTGTATCCTGTGGTATGCCTTGGGCCCACTCCGGGTCTTCCTGGAAGATGTCTCTGAAGCTTCACACCAGTGTCTTCATCTCTACTCTCTGAGGAGCTGGGGGTTCTTCGTTAATTTGAATGCGGTCCTCCGAGTAGGCCATAGGTCCTTCTTTCATCCCTCCTTGTGGTCCTAAGTCCACCATCTCGTTCTCAGAGAAGGTAGTCCATTCCTCAGATTCGTGCCATTCTCTCAGAAGGTTGACATGGTAAATCTGTCTTTCCCACCTGTGCCCTGGCCTATGGACCTCATAATCTACTGGCCCAACCCTACGAATTATTTTGAAAGGACCTTGCCACTGCGCCAATAGCTTACTAGTAGATGTGGGGAGGAGTACCAGGACTCTCTGTCCTGCCCTGAATTCCCTTTCCCATGCTGGGCCATCGTATCTGGTTTTCTGCCACTGCTGCACTTCTCTGAGGTTGTCTCTGGCCCAGCCTTGTGCTATCCGGAT
>NW_005842045.1:1706755-1711583 GCF_000455745.1 Alligator sinensis
GTTCCTGCTGGTAACTAGCCGGGGTTCTTGCTGCGCCCGCGTCCTGCTCCCAGTCTTCCTGCAATGTTTCCAACAGACCACAAGGTTGGTGCCCCAGGATGAACTCAAATGTTGAGTACTTCAGGGAGCCTTGTGGAGTATCTCGGATTGCAAACAGAATCAAAGGGAGCAGCAGGTCCCACCTTTGGGGGTCGTCTTGGATGTATCGTCGTAGCATTCTCTTCACTGTACCATTAAGATGCTTGACAAGGCCATTGGTTTCTGGGAGATATACCGAGGTTCGTATGTGCTTTATTTGCAGAATATGACACATGACTTGCAGTACTCCTGACAAAATTTCACCCCTGGTCGGTCAAGATTTCTTTGGGTATGCCTACTCTCACAATCCACTTTATCAATTCTTCAGCAATTTGCAGCAGTTGCTGCCCTGAGTGGGACCGCCTCCGAGTACTGGGTAGCATAGTCAATAAATACTAGCACGTATTGGTGCCCCACACTACTCCGGGGTAGGGGTCCCATCACATCCATTGCTACCCAAGAGAAAAGTACGTTGATCACGGGCAATGGAGTGGGGCCTGAGCGGGGCAATCTTCACATGCCCGCTGACATTCTGGGCAGGCTGTGCACTGGCAGGCCATATCTTCGCCCAGTCCTGGCCAAAAAAACCACCGGGCCACCCTGTCTGTGGTTTTGTCTCGGCCTAAGTGCCCCCCCTCATAGGGTTTGCATGTGCCAATTGCCATAACACCTGACGAAGTCAGGTGGGCACTACCAACTGGGCCTCTTCCTGAACCCCCAGCTTCCCCCTCTTCTCCCAGTACAAAAGCTGCCCTCTTACCTCATACCACGGTATTCTGAGGCTCGCCTCTGGTTGATCTACTTCAGGTTCAAGGAGCAGCCCCTTGATAGCCTGGAGTTCTTTGCCCTTCTCCTGAGCTTCCCTGAACTGGAGCCCACTAATCATATTGTGCAAGTCTGTCTCCTCTGTGTTTCCTTCCAGCTCTCTTCCAGCTTCAAGCTCCCTGAACCACCCATCGCGTTCCTTAAGTTGCCATCTCCTGACCTCGGTGTCTCGTATTCTCTCCAGGACATCATAAATTGGAGGCCAGTCATGTCCCACTAGCATCTCACATGCCAGGTGCAAGGCAATCCCCACTATTATCTCAACTTGGTGCTCCATAACTCAGAGGTGAACCCAATGACACTCAATTCTTTTGGTCTTGCCATGGAGGCAAGCCATCCTCACTGGTGTTGCCCGGTTGCCCCACCAGGTGGGAACGAGGTCAGCCCGAGCTAACAACTGTGCACACCCTGAGTCTAAAGTGGCTTAGATGGAGTGGTTTCCCATCCATGCCCTCACAACGGGGCGACTCCATACAGCACCATGTCCCCAGCAGCATAACTGCAGTCCATAGGTTTGCCACTGTTTGTTTCTCTCCGTCTCTCCACACTTCCCTTTGGAGCATTATTGGGTCTCCATCATTCTGCAGGGCTGTTCAGGCCTTCTTGTGACAGATGTCCAGCTTTTCCGCACCGGAAGCAGACCACTTTTCTTGGTCCGCCCCTAAAATGGGCCTGTTTCCTTTCGGTTTCGCGGGGCTGAGCATTCAGGTTCTGCGTCAGCCTCTCCTGCCCAAATACTGTTTCAGATGCCACAAAGGCTTTGGCCAACCTTAATGCCTCATCTCAACTAGTTGGTGTGTAGCTCCTTTAACTCCCTAAAGGCTGTAATGTTTTCATTCAGTGTGCACAAACTGTCACATCTATGTCTAAGATGAATATACCCTTCCTGATTGACTTGAAGATGTGATGTTGGATTTTATCAAGTCTTTTTTGCATCATAATTCATAGAGGAGAGAGCTCCATAATTCCTACACAAGCAGGAGCCTATGCTGGCTTGGCTTACATGGAAAATACCCTTAACATGTGAAGGAGTATATTATTATTCCAAGTTTCAGTGTACATAACCAGTAATTTACAAATGAGGCACTCAGAAACATTTAAATAAAATGTAATGGCAAATCCATCTGTGCCTGGTACTTTACCAATATTCATTTATTTGATTGTTGCAATCAGTTCTGCTCATTTCAATGGAGCACGAAAGGCTTCTTTCTCTGAGTAAGAAAACTGTGGTAAAGTCCATTTTTTTAAAGAAAACTTTGAAAGCATCTGCATCAGTCATTGAATTAGTTGAATACAACTTAGACTAGAACTGTTTAAATTGCTCATTGATTGCAAATTGTGTTGTGTGTATTTTATTATTCCTATTCAAAATAGGAGCAATTTTATTTTGATTAGCTTTTTGTTTAAGTCTATAAGACATCAGTTTGCCACATCTTTTGCAAGGTTCACTATTATCCTATTTTAAATGAAACAGGAGAAATTCTACCTCCTCTTTGGGTAGCTTATTGATTTCATATCTTAAATTAGTAAGGGCCCATAATTTCTAGAGGGAAGCCTCTCTGAACATGCTTTTCCTTGGGCATATCTACATGTGCAATTAAGCGCACCTAAATTTAATATGCATTGTTTTAATGTACATTAAGTGGGTTTAGGCAGATGTCTACACACACAGGTGTTAAAGAACATTAATGGTGTGTGGACTGACTTGGGACTGACTAAAATCACACACAGCATTAATGCGCTTTAGTGTATCTACATGTGCATTAATGTGCCTTAACTAATCGTGCCTAAATTTGATACCTGTATTTGCAGGTATCAAATTTAGGTGTGATTAGCCCAAAATTGCCATTTTAAAAGTGCATTAAGGACATGTAGACATGCACCCTAATGCAGCTTAAATTTAGGCTAACGTACCTTAAAGCATCTCATGTACACAGTCCCCTTGAGTGCTTAATTTTTACCACTAAAAGTTGAATTTCCTACTGTACTACTTCTTTTTAAAAAGGGAACAACTAAATGTATTGGTGGCTTCCTGAAATAATGTTAGTAAATGGCTGTCAGAGTCTCAAGCTCATAAAAAAATGTCTAGTTCTTGTGTGTATAAGTGCAGGTTTGGGGAAACCAAACACATTAAGGATCAAATGGTATCTAGCCTATTAGGCCCTTATATGAGCTTAGGTCCATAGGTTTGATATTGCTGTGAGGGTTTGGCTGGGATGTAGGTGGCTGGGTCTGCTGTAAGCCATGAGGAACACCCTGGAGGTCAGCATGGCAGGAGCACAAGTTACCAGAGTGTCGGTTTGAGGTCTGGGTCAACAGAGCAGCAAGCATGGGACTGAGTTCCAGGGGAGCCAAGAGGGGAGATCCAGTGACATAGTCCAAGCCATAAGCTGATTTCAAGAACCAGGAGTCAAATAACCTATGCTGAGTTCCAAGGAAGGTTCAAGATCAGGGTCCAGAAGCCCAGCCAAGTCAGGACACCAGGGAAACCAGAGAGAGCAAGGCTAGCACCAAGGTTCAAGTGAGACTCAAAATCAGGGTTAGGAAAAGCCAAAGCTGAGTCAGAAGCCAGGAGAACCAGAAGAAGTGAACATAAGGCCTGGCAGAAAAAGACTGAGGCTGTGTGAAGGTATGCCTGCAGCTTAAAGCTGCAAGTCTGCTTATAAGCGGTGAGTGGCACTTTCAGCAGCCCATTCAGTTCCAGACAACTGAGGCAGTTGCATTACCCAGGGATCAGAGGCAGATGTGACTACTCAGGTGGTTGGCCCACCTGGGCATGCCTGATCACAGGCCATGACACCTATGCCACTTGTTCATGCCTCTGAAAAAAATTGATGTTCCTGATCTGTCATTTTAGCCAGAAGAGTTAATTTAAAAAATAGTGAGCCGGAAGACCCAGCCACCCTTCACATTAACTGTTTTTCAGGGACAGAGGAAGGTTGACATAGGGTCACTCTTAGGTGCCTACATTAGATGAGACACCTAGCAGGTGGAATAGAATCCCTTAGTTGCTAAGTAAGGGAGGTAAGTCCAAAGACCTCAGTCTAGATCCATGCCCTGACAAGCAGTTATTTCAGTTTAACAGTTTAACCCTCTTTTCAGTTAAAATCTAGAGTTACTAAAAAGCAGTTTCAAGGACAATAGGTAAAGTACACTGTAAAAAAGAAGGTATAGTCTCTAGCAGAGGGATTATACCATATAACCTCCTGGATCATCTGTCTCATGTTAGGTTTCAAGAGAGAAGGGAGATGGCAATGCCTTATTCAAAATAGTGTCAAATAATTTACCGGAGAATTGTCACACACCAGTAAAAAAATAATTTAAAATGCCAGTTTGTTACACAATTGGAGGCTTGATTTTTCAACCCAAAACTCATTCATAACATTTCTAGCATCCTTATCTGCCTTAGTTTATTCCATCTATCAATGGGATCCTCACTCCCATGGCTTCAGAATTATGCCAGCTATTGGCTGCCACCCCAACAGTCTGTTTTGCAGTTTATCAGCCTCAGGTTCCAGAAAGTGTGTTTTTTGGAGCATGGCCACTTCAGTTTTATCCCTTTTGAAGCATCAAGTGTTTTGGGGTTTTTTTTAATCTTAATTGGATTATTTAGACCCTTCCCATTCCAAGAGGCCTACCTAATTGTCAGGATCATTGATTAACCAACAAAAGAGCAGACCATACACAAGGGCATTTTATATTGTTAGCTATCAACAAGTAAGACAGATAATGTAACATTGTTTATAGATACCATTCATCAGTTCTTCCTGAAAAGCCACCTGAAGAAGAGGTCACTAAAGATGTAGGCAACCTAAGAAACTCACCCATTATGATTTCTGGGCTTCAATATTCTGAAGCCCAGAAACTGCTCTCCAATAGAAAGAGAGGAAGTGGGTTTGTGTGCAGCAAGGAAAGGGACTGGGAC
>NW_005842045.1:1711593-1717647 GCF_000455745.1 Alligator sinensis
CTACTATGAGAAAAAAAGAATTAAAAAACCCCATGTGTTAATTCTACACCAGCTTGGGAAAGGGAATATGGTAGTAAAACAAGATAACTAACAACTTTTAATGTATAAAAAAAACCAGGAGGCAGACATGCTAAACTCAGCCTATCTCATATAACAACATCCCCCAACATAACTTACCCATAAAAGGCAATAAGGCAAAAATTGCAACAAAAACTATACGGCAGTAAAAAAATGTAATTATTACCCTAACAATCTGGGAATTTGTATGCAAGAATCCAATACCATGAGCTGATTGGTCAGTCCGTGGATTTATCAGAGTATTGACTATTATCAATATTGGACACACAGACATAGACTGAACCAACACTATATGAAGGGATGCAGAGACCATATACCCAATTTAAACATCAAACTAAAAGGCAGATCATAAAAATAAGACTAGAATCTGGAAGATATGCTGAAGTACTTGTGTGTGACCACACAAAAAGGTTACCATGAGGTAAGCTGGGGTGTGAATTTACACGAGGGCATATAGTTGGCTCAGACAGCTAATATTACCGTTAACCATTAAGAATGTTTTCTACTTCCCAAGTCTTTAGAAAGCCACACATCTTTTCTTAATATTCAGCATAGAACCTGGCTTGAAACTTCATGCACTATGTAAGGACTGTTAGTATAACCATGTTCTTTGCATTATGGAAGGCAGCCCTGGGTCACTGACTATGATACCCTTCTATAACAGCCAGCTGCTATATAGTCCATTTCTTAAACTAGTACAGCTCTACCTTATAAGGTTAAAATTTTGCCTTCACTATTGTTGAAAGGATGGTCCAGAACCTTACTCATCTGATAGTTTGAAACCTTCCTGTTTCCAGTCTAAATTTATTCTAGCCAGTTTATACCCATCTGTTGCTGTGCCAACATTGTCCTTTAACTTAAAACAGTTCTTTTCTCTTTGGTTTCTGTGCCCCAGAGGATTTGTAGACAGTAGAATAAGCCTTGTTTGTAAGTCTTGTTTTTATTAGTCTAAACGAGCATCTCATATGCTAGGGCCTGCTTTCCCCTGATCATCCCAGCAGCCCTCCTCTGCACTTGTTGACTTGGAATGTACCTTTCTTAAACCTTGAAAACCAGATACATCACCTGATGTCCCACCTCAGGTTTCCTTACATTTGGAACAGCAAATAAGTGTGGTATTTTGATATTACCATGTGAAAAGTTAAATGTGGTTAAGTACTTGAAAGCTGTTCCTCAGCTCCTATTTAAACAGACGTTTATTCCACAATTTCCCCATCAAAATCTACACATCACTGCACTGTTTTGTACCTGGTACATTCATCCTCACAGGGGATGTATTCTACTGGATGCCTGGATGAACCAGACACAATGTGTTTGGCAGCAGTCAAGCAATTTATTCATGAAGTCTTTCGAATTGGGAATTCTGGTATAATTCCATGCGGTTGTAAATAGTAAAAAACATGTAAGCCTAAATGGCAAATTGCATACTGTACTTAGTGACAAATGTTCCATACAATCCTGGATTTAGCTGCCCCACTTACCCAATGCTCAGTGGAATTAAGTAGTTAAATTTATGTTCATAAGCACTGAAAGCACAACATTTTGTGCCAGGCTCGGGACTCTTACTCTCCAAATTGTAGTAAAAAGATATATAAGCAATAATAAAAATGGAGAGGCTGTTCTCAAAACTCAATATGGGGAGGGACTGTTCTACATACTGATAATACAGAAAGGTCTCTACTTTTAATGATTGAGCCTGTTGTGACTCATTCTATTGCAGCAATGCAGGGGACAAAGCCAGCAAGTTCAATGGCAAATGGGTCATGATTTATCCTATTCTCTTTTTGACAGAAGTCAAGGGATTGGGAAGGGAACAAAGCACATTGACTGCTGTTTCCCTGAATTTGCTACTGGGGATGTAAGGTGCTATAATTGATTGGGGTGGCACTTTTTGACTTCTCTGTCCCCTCTGAGGTCTCAAAATAGGGCCCTCCCTCTCTTGTGTTTTGTAGTCCCTTAATCTTCAGTAGAATCCATCCCTTCTAGAAGTCTCCATTTGTTCTTTGTGTAAGAATATCAGTTGTGCAGTAAAATATAGATGTAGCCTCTCTGTCATTCTGTATCTGCCAAAGAGTCATTTCACAATCTTTTAAACTAGCGATGCTGCAGAAAAAGGTAAGATCTGGTCCAATTAGTTACAGGGCTGTCAATCTGTACATGCAATATAACCAGAACATTGGTCCTGCATTAGGTGCAACTCCTCTCCTCTAAATCCTTTACCAGAATGCTGATGAGCATGCTAGAGATACAGATCCTGTGCCTGTGTATAGCCTCGCTTATTAAAAGCCTCCCACTGAAGACCTATTTAGGCTTAATCTTCAGCATAAATTTATATGCCGTCTCATGGTATCACATTGTTGCAGTATCAATATGGTGATATCATAGTATAATAATTTATAGTGATAGCATAGAATAATAATTTATAATAGTCTTTATATATAATTAGGAGATTAAAAGATGGGTAAGATTACAATGTTAAATATATACATCAGTTATAAAAAACAGAACCTTGCTTTTACATTTCAAAGGAGATGACGCATTATGTGCTATAATATAAATATCAACAATATGTACTATAGGCACCATGCTTTAGTGGGTGGTTACTGTGCCGTGTGTGCAGTACACAGTTATATTTCACATGATTTCTATGTCACCATACTGTGCCTTATGGAGATGTAGCATATTGCTACATCACCATAGGGCAACAGGTAGACATGCCCATATAGTCATATCCATGTCAAAAGAATAATATTACTATTAGACTGCCTCTCAATCTAGTGTTGTAGATTTATTATTATGAAAACCCAGGTACTAAAAGTGTTCTTATTTGAATTATAGAAAGACTGAACCCAGGCAAATTCAAACTGGATATAAGGCAAAAATTATTAACAATGAAAATGATTAGCAATGAGAACAGTGGTGCCATGGGTAACAGAAAGTCAACATCTATCACCAAGATTAAAACTGACATAAGCAGGTACAATTAGCACTGATTTCACTGGACATTTGTACCTTCATACAACCTGACATCTAGAATTCCAGCAACTCCCTTATCAGGGTTCTGCCTTCTAGGCTTCAATACTGCAAAAGTACAAGCTGTGTATTAATAACAGTAAGATGGAAGGCAAAATGGAGATAAACCTGCATTATTTAAAAACCAGCTGTAATACTGTTTTGTGAGTGGTTTTGTGTGAGTAGGACCCTAGGGATCTTCTGGACTTTACTTCCAAGTCTGAGAGGCATGAAAACATCTGAATGAACAGTACATTCTTCGTTCAGCTTTCTCAGAAACAGCAACTTGCTCTTAGTGGCTGACTTGCTATGTCTGTTTCCCATGCTTTCATTTGTGTTATGTGGAGCAGTACAAAATACTATGTAGCTATTTTCTGCACTGGGGTATACTAACACAGCTTTCTAGTAAGAGCTCTTTCTGGTTTGGGTAGGACAGAGCTATATGAATTTTCTATATACCGTTCACCCTTTAGAACCAAATATATTACAAAGAGCATCTAGTTTTTAACCTTTCCCAATCCAAATGGAAAAAAAAATACTAATACCCTTTTTGCTCCATCATACACTGTTTGCTAAGTTTATTGTGATACAGTGTCAACAGATCTAAGGAGAAGACTGAAATCCTGTCTCCACTGAAATCAATGGCAAAATTCCTATTGACTTTATTAAGGCCAAAATGTCAATGGTAAAGTGTTACACTTGTTCTCCGTGTTTGAGAGTAACTGTAGTTGTGCAAAATTCAGAAGTGTCAACCTGCATGAAAATAAACTATTAAACATTTATTTTGGTCAAAGTGTTGAGCCCCAGCTCAAGTCTGGGATCGTGCCCGGTATGCAAAAGCCAATAAAGATACCAGGGGTGAAAGTATAAAGATTTATTGCTAGCAATACAAGGTGCAAGCGGAATAATTTCACGTAACAAGCACACAGATCCTTAATTCTAAGCATTTTTTATACAGGAGTATTGGACCTTCATAAGCATTCTTGTTTGCTAATTCGTTATAAGGGAGTGACGCAAGGAGTTCTTTACTGAGCATGTCTCTATACCTGTGTTTTAGCTATGTATCTCATTTCCATACATGTATGTTTCATTAGCATACTTTCTCCCCACCTAGGGGTGTGAATCTTAAATCAGCTCTTTGCCCTAGTCCACTGATTCTGTTTTTGTTTTCAAGCCTCCTTTATCTAAGACTGTCTTCTCCTTATCATTGCAGTTGGGCATTAGTTACATATCAGAGACTTTTGCTTGGGCTATGTGTAGTGGTTTCTAGGTCAAACCTGACAAAAGTATGGATGAAATGTTGAAATATTGAACTATCTTCTGGAATATATATATATATATATATATATATAAAAGGAAATGGCAAACAATCTCATTTTGGTATTTTTTTAATGAAACAAAATATTTCAGCCTTTCAAATTTGAATCATAGAATATTAGGGCTGAAGGGACCTCAGGAGGTCCTCTAGTCCAATCCCCTGCTCAAAGCATGACAAGTATATCCCTAGGTTCCTAGATTCATATATGCTATGGTCGGAAGGGACCTCAGCAGGTCATCGAGTCCAACCCCCTGCCCTGGATAGTAAAGAGCGCTGGGGTCAGATGACCCCAGCTTGGTGCTTGTCCAGTCTCCTCTTGAAGACCCACAAGGAGTGAGAGCACCAGCTCCCTTGGAAGCCCATTCCAATGTGGGGTGGGGGGGGGGGGACAATATATCATCCCCACTGAGGTTTTGTTTTGCAAGGCTCCTGATTAATCCCATATAGATATTCTACTGGATGCCTGGATTCTACTAGATGCCCAGTTCAGAAAAGCACTCAGACATATTCTTAACTCAAATACCATGATGTTCACTAGGACTTTCCATGCCACTTAAGCACATACAATAGCATAACAGGGGGAGGGAAAGGAGGTGAGCACTCCTCTAGTCCTATGAGCCATCATAAAGAGAGCTCCATAAAATGCACTCCCACCCTAGCAATGGCAGGAATAGCCCTATGGCAGGAACATCCCCACACTGTACAGCCATAGGAGCTGGGCAGGTGCAACCCTGCCACAGTAATTTATCTGGTGAGGAGGGGATGAGCAAAATGGCACCCCCTCCCAGAGTGTCTTTGTCATGACAGGCACAGCCCTGGGCCCAGCAGCATATCTTGGTAGAGTGGGGGAGTGAATGGGGCACCAGCCATGGCTCCTGGGGAGCCCACACCATAGGGCTGCTGTAGCTGGTATGCAGCAAGCCTGCCCCAGCAGCAGCAACCTGAGCCCATCCTGATATAGCATTAGTCACAGCAGTAGCGCCTCTTCTTGAGTGCAAAGGAAAGGGACAGGTAAGACTGGCTTCCTGCTCCCCTCCATGTCCCCTGGCTCTCCTGGGGCTTCCATAGGTCCTTCTCTGCCATCTGCCACAATTGCTGAATGAGTTCACTATGCTTCTGAGCACATGTATAAATGCTTTGGTGAACCCATTGACAATAGAGGTATTATGAATAGAATATAAAATATTTTCTGCTGTCAAATATTTAGAGACAAAAGGTCTAGCCCCATAGGTGCAAGACACTTTATGCAGGTATACTTCAGGAGTGGTGTGACAGCCCTTAAATGAATAGATAGTGAATACAGAGGAAAAATAAAACAACAGAAAAGAGAAGTGTGACAGCTAGAACAGTACCTTTGTGTTTTGTCATATTTGTGAAGAAAGGGCCAGATCCTGAGAGGTATCGTGAGTGCAGAACAAGGGGAGATGCCTTGTTGGATCTGGTCTTGGCCATGGGCGATGACCTGGTGTGGGGACTGCAGGTGCATAATCACCTGGGTGATGGCAATCATCGCCTGCTGGAATTCACCATCTAGCACAAGGTGGTGAAGGCCTGCAGCAAGGCAGCAGCCCTGGACTTCAGGAGGGAAGATTTCAATGAGGTAAGAAGATTATCGGGGGAGACACTGAGGTCCCGGAGGGGGGGGG
>NW_005842045.1:1717734-1718515 GCF_000455745.1 Alligator sinensis
CCTACACGGATCAAAGCGGGCAAGAGGGCACAAAGGCCCCCATGGCACACCAAAAGCATCCAGAAACATCTCCAAGCTAAAAGGGAGGCGTACACCCATTGGAAGGGAGGGGCCATCACCAGAGAGGACTATACCTCTGTTGCTCAGGACTGTATGGGGGTGGTCAGGAAGGCCAAGGCAGAGATGGAACTGGGACTAGCATCCCGGATCAAGGATAACAAGAAGTCCTTTTTTAAATACATAGGGGGTAAAAAGAAGATACCGGGTCACGTGGGGCCTCTGCAGGACATGCTAAGAAATCTGGTCGTTGCACCAGACAGCAAAGCTAACCTATTTAACAATTTCTTTGCCTCCATTTTTCTGAGTAGGGACCTAGTCATCCCCCTCACTGGGACCCCCGTAGCCCCATGGGAGGCATACCCAGGCCTAGGGTCAGTGAGGACCTAGTCACGGAACTTCTGGAGGGACTGGACATATTTAAATCAGCAGGTCCCGATGATCTCCACCCCAGAACGCTGAGGGAACTAGCAGAGGTTATTACGGGACCTCTGGCACGGCTTTATGAGCACTCATGATGCTCTGGCGATGTGCCAGAGGACTGGAAAAGGGCCTATGTGGTTCCCATTTTCAAAAAAGGGAGGAAGGAGAACCCAGGAAACTATAGGCCCATTAGTCTTACCTTGGTCCTGGGGAAGTTTTTTGAGAAAATTATCCTGGTGCATGTCCACGAGGGGCCAGCAGGGGAGACTATGCTTAGGGGCAACCAACATGGGTTCATTAG
>NW_005842045.1:1718729-1723400 GCF_000455745.1 Alligator sinensis
CAGATGACACTAAGATGTGGGGTGAAGTGGGCACACTAGAAGAAAGGAATAGGCTGCAATCAGATCTGGACAGGCTACAGGGGTGGGCAGATGAGAACAGGATAGGTTTCAACACTGACATGTGCAGGGTACTGCATCTGGGGAAGAAGAACCAGCAGCAGACCTACACACAGGGGAACTCCCTTCTCATCAGTGCAGAGGCAGAGAAGGATCTTGGAATCATTATTGAGGCCAATATGAACATGGGCCGACAGTGTGGGGATGCAGTATCAGGAAGGCCAACCATACCTTGTCATGCATCCTCAGATGCATCTCAAGCAGGTCCAAGGAGGTGATCCTCCCCCTCTATGTGACACTGGTCAGGCTGCAGTTGGAGTACTGCATCCAGTTCTGGGCGCCGCACTTCAGGAGGGATGTGGACAACATGGAGAGGGTCCAGAGGAGGACCATCTGCATGATCAGGGGGCAGCAGGGCAGGCCCATGATGAGAGGCTAAGGAACCTGAATCTGTTCAGCCTCCACAAGAGAAGGATGAGGGGGGACCTAATGGCCATTTACAAACTAGTCAGGGGGGACCAGCAGGCATTGGGAGAGTCCCTGTTCCTCCGAGTGCTACCAGGAATAACAAAAAATAATGGTCACAAGCTAGCAGAGGGTAGATTCAGGCTAGGTATCAGGAGGCACTACTTCACTGTCAGAGTGACTAGGATCTGGAACCAACTTCCAAGAGAAGTGGTGCTGGCTCCTACCCTGGGGGTCTTTAAAAGGAGGCTGGATGAACACCTGGCCGGAGTCATTTGACCCCAGTACTCTTTCCTGCCATGGCAGGGGGGCGTATTTGATGATCTGCTCAGGTCCCTTCCGACCCTACCAACTATGAAACTATGAAACTCCCACTGAAATTCAAATTTTGGATTTTCATCCTCTTCTCAGTGTCTGTCTTTCCCCGTTCTTACCACATCACCTCAGGGTGTCTCAGACCAGGTGTGCATACTTGAAGAATAGCTTAAATAAACTGAACCAAATTCTGTACTGATGCACATATCTATTGACATCAAAGGGACTTAAATTTTTGGCTCCATCTTTAAATAAACCTAATACACTTCTTAAGAAGAACTCTTTATGCAAAAAATTCTTGAATGATGAATTCAAATAGATTATACTAAGTGTGTTGTCTGCTGATGTATCTATCTAACCCCTCAATCTCGCACTTAACATTAATCCCCTCCTTGCTATGGTCATCCCCATCATCCATCTTTCACAAATGGGAGAAGCCCTCACCCTGCTACCCTGTCTGTATTTATTCAATTATGTCATGTTGGTGAGAGGCCAAGGGTATGGGTAGAATGTAGTTGTCCATGTCCAACTGCAAATGATAAAGAGTTTTCAGGGTCTGGAGGCCAATATGCCTGCTCTGGTAAAGAGTAAGCTGTGTTTATAATAGAAAAATTTGAAGGATTTTTTTTTCCCCCACAGAGTGTTCTCATGAAGGAGTGACTTGAGCCAGAGCAATAATAATGACTGCATGTGATGTAAATCAGTGAAGGATTTAGCCCACTGTCATTTTCATAGTAACTGAGATGATAGTAACTGAGAACTGGATTATCCACAGGAATGGTTAATGGGACTGATAAATTCCTGGTCCCATTAAATTCAAGGAGAATGTTACCAATAATTTCAAAGGAACCAGGTTATCACCCACTGGTAAAGCCATAGCTTCCCACACACTGGGTCAGCATGTCTCTTTCGCTGATTTTCTTCTGGTTTGGTTCAAATCCACAGAATTTCTTTACTCTGGCAACATTTTTGTCCTCAAAAATATGTTTCCAAACTGTATTTACATTTCTACTTAGGTTTTGAATCACTGCTACGTTAAGAGAAAGTATTGGTGACAAGTACACCTGTATACCATTTTAGGTAATGCCATTAGATGTAGCAGTGACAAGTTAGCAAGCATGTAATATCCTAAGGCAAATAGATTTGTATGTTCTTTTTCAGACTGGATGATTATGTCGCACTCTGTAAAGACATTTTAGATCAGTAAGAATGTCTCCTCAGGGAATCATAGTGATAACTACTTTTGACAAGTAGTAATAACAGAAGTTTAGTCCAACCATGAAATGAAAGACTCAGGCTGCAGCCAGGATTATTGGTAGTGGACTGCAAGGGCACTATAATTATACATCATTCCGTTCAGCAATGGCACATCTGTCTTCACCCAGGCCATTCTTGTGAATACAAAATTGGCTGTTTCACAGTGTCAACCAAAAAAGCATGGTATTGATGTGCAAGGATCAACAATAAGAGGCATTGTTTTAATCTGTGAGTAAATAAGATTAAAACCATACCCAAAAAGCATTTACATTTATTTTACAGATATTCTCATAAATACAGAAAACATGTCCCCAAATCCTATGTGTAGGCCTTTGTATATCTTGTTAACAGTTACATATTAGTGATGTAAATCAACAGAGGAAGAAATTGCCATACCATCATATTGGGTCAATACATAATGACAATTATTTTTGATGGTGCAGGTGGCAGATGTGCTCTCATGAACAATACTATGGTGTAAGAGTATTCTTCTTCCTAGAGAATGGGTTTGTCAATTTGTATTGCAGTTTCTGAAAAAGTACATGTTTATCAACAATTACCCATTTGCCATAAATGAAATTGTTTATTGTTCATGGAATAGTGAATAAGGGACAGGTTTGAGACTCATAACCATCAAGGATTCCCACTGAATTTTGGTTTTGAATCAATCTCTACTTACTGTGTAACCAAATGAAATTTGTAATAATAGAATCCCAGGTTAATTGGGCCATAGGTATTATGCCAATTTAAATGTTATTTACTACTAAGACTAAAACTAATGAGCACTTTTAAATGTGATCTGGGGGTTGGGGAGTGGTTCCAAGCACTTTATATAAAGCACCCCGCCACCATTTTTAAGCACGGGGACACTGATACATGAGATGCAGGAGGCTGCTGGAGTGCGGCAACTTCAGACACGCCTAATAATTCCTGTATATTAATTTGCCAAATGTTGGCTTTTTGGAATATTGAGTTGGTTACATTCATATGCATTTATATACAAAAATCATATACTGTTTAAACAAATAATTGTTTATACAAATATTACAAAAATCCAGTGGTTTAGAGAAACCAAACACTTGCACCAAATGCAGTAAGGGCAATTAGCAAAATATATTTATATAATTATCTATTTTTTAATCTTTAATTGAACAGTGGAGTATTTCTTTAAGGAAAATTGTATGTCAATTAGGGGCTGTTCACAAAAGGAGTGACTCACAAAAGGAGTGACTAATTGAACTGGCACAAGCCAGATATCCAGGGTCTGCCATTAAAAAAACAACTTTTTAAATTAGTGTTACACTGCAAATGTTGTCTTTTCAGCAATGAAATTTGTATAGCTGGCTCATGCCAGCTCAATTAGTCACTTTCTTTCATGAGCAGACCCCAATTAACGCACAATTTTCTTAAAGAAACATTCCACAATTCAATTAACACATTATACTATAAGTAATTATGCTGCTTTAGGTAGTTAGTTGTTCTTAATTTCTGCAATGATTAAATATGTTCTCATGGAAAATGACAATTGTTGATGAATTATTTAAATTATATGTTGCATTTGGAGGAAATATTTTATTTTAGAGAGTTTAAGAGCTCTTATTAGAAAGCTAAATTAAATCTCCTACAAAATTGCAAAAGACAGGATCCTGCAATCTTCACATATTACTGTCCCCCTTCTCCATTAATATACTACTGGTTTACAATGCACACAGCCAATTAAATATAAGTTAGAAACATTAGCAATCAGAGCACTTCTATGGGGTTTCATGTACCTTTAGGTCAGGTCCTAGTAGCAAGTGAGAGGTGATTAAGTGCTCACAGTATACATTAAATATTTGAGTTTAGTATCTGTTGTGAAGATAAATAATGGGATAGTGTATTCTTTGCAATTGTGTTGATACTGTTTTGGAACTTATCTTGTATTTCTATTTGGAAGAAAGGCAGGCAAGCAGGCAGGCAGGCAGGCCTCATTTAAACCAAAGGAGCTATGCCTGGCTAAAGAATGGAGGTTTAGCATATCTAGGTAGAGAAGAGTACTATATGAATATTTAGAAAGACTAAGGGAACTAAATGTGAATGGTCTCTGCACTGAGGTCTTTAATGAAAGTTCTGCTCTGCCACAGCAGACTTCCTGTGTGACCTGGGGCAGAATGTGTCATTCTCATCTGTAAAATGTGAACATTTACTTGACAGGGTTCTTAGCAAGGCAAGGTGGTACCTTAAGATTAACTCATTTAGTAAGGTACAGGCAGTCTTCGACTTATGACTTTTCTAGTTGCAACAAACGTCACTTGCAATGTTTATAAATTGACATCCTGTTTCAACATTCGGATGTGGGTTTCATCTTTACGATGGTTCATATAGCTGTGTGCAGCTGCTAAGTGTGTTGTGGTGGAAGGGGAGGGGGAAAGGAAGGCCTGCGGGGGCGCAGATCAACACCCCCCACAGTGAGGGAGGAACTGAGCCGGGGACTGGGACCAGGTTTGGGGCAAGCACTGCCCAGCCTGGGCTGGGCAGGCACAGGGAGGGGGGCATGGCAGCTCCTACCACTGTATGCTGCTCATCTGGTGGCTCGAC
>NW_005842045.1:1723410-1727276 GCF_000455745.1 Alligator sinensis
TGCTCCCACCGCTGGTCCAGGAGGGTATGTGGGGGTTGCAGCAGGGTGGGGTGGGGTGGGCGGGGCCAGGGCTGTACCAGACTGCACTCTGGTTGGGTGGCAGGGGCTACGGCAAATTTTGGGTGGCTGCAGTCCCCCCATAGCTCCCACTCCACCATCTGTCCCGCCTGAATCCAGGGGCACATGCCCCCCCATGCCCTCCTGCCACTCGCCCAGCCATGGCACGGCAGGTACAGGACAAAGCTGTGGCTTATCCAGGGGGCATGGCTCCCACCACCATGAGCCGCTTGTCCAGAAACATTGTAGCGGCTCCGTCCCATGCCTGCCCCGCCACAGCTGGGCAAGCAGCAGGAGGACATCACCACTGCTCCCAGTGTCATCACTGCCTGCCTACAGTGTAGCCCAGTGAAGCCTTGTCCCCACCCTCCCCACCCCACCCCACACAGGTCTGGGGGCACACCCCCCCATGCCCTTCTGAAGCATTGGCAGGAACAGCAGCAGGAACCGCCAATTGAGCCACAAGATGAGCAGCGTGCAGCAGCAGGAGCCACCCCTCCCCTTCCTATGCCCACCCGGCCCTGGTCCCTGCCCCAGCCCCACTCCTACCCTCACTGCAGGGGCTCTGTCCTGCCACGCACCTTCCCTTCCCCCTCCCCTTCCACCACAACACTCTTACCAGCTGCATGCAGCTGTATCAACTGTCATAAAGGAACCAATCCCCCATTTGTAACACTATTTCTATGGGAAAACTGGTTCCCAGTCGCGACATTTTGACTTAAGATGCGGTTTTCAGAAACCAATTCTGTCATAAGTCTGGGGACTGCCTGTACAAGCTTTCATAGGTGACAGTCTACTTTGTCAGATGCTACGGATGGATAGGGTTATTGTAAGGATTACTAGGCTACAGAGTAATGTCTTCAAATAATATAGTAAACCATGCCAGAGACACCCTTTTCTCTGTCTGAAGTTGCAAGCCACCTCAGTAAAGATGGTGGCTTTTTCCAGCGCCATGGGGACAGGAGCTTCCCAGTAAAATAAAAATAGTCTATTTGTAGCCCATATTTTGCTTTACAAAAAAGTCTATACTCCTGTAATTCATACACACAACAAAGAAAAATGGTTTTCCATAGTTTTTTGTAGATTTTATAGATGAAAGGCAAAAAGCGACCACTAGATCTAGTCTGACTTCCTATATTTCTTTACATTTTTCACTGTAAGGCCTTTTTCAAAGGCCATTACATTTGACTAAGCTACCCACATATTGAGCCTAACAACTTGAATTTCATTAAAATATAACTGTCAGAAGATTTCAAGACTTGAAGACATGATTAATTGACCACTTTTCCTGATAGCTTGTTCCAGTAGTTAATTACCTACATTGTTAAATATTTGCAGCTATTTTCTAATCCAAATTTGTGTGGCTTCAGTTTCCAGCTGAGGATTCTTATACAGTTTCTCTCCAATTTAAAAACACCTTTAGTAATCTGCATTTTCTCCCTGAGAAAATACTTATAATGTTTAATCCAGTCACCCTTCAGTTTTCTTTCTTTTTTCTTTTATAAGCTAAACAGATTGAATTCTTTACAGTTCTCACTATAAGGTCTTTTTCAGCCCACAAATCATTTTTGTGGCTCTTTTCTGTACCACCTCCAATTTTCAACATCCTTTTAAAAATGTATGCAGTATTTGAGTATTGATCTCACCATTGCTGTTCATTTCTCTCAGATAATAGTTAGTGGGGATCTTTCCAATATAGGAAGGTCAAGCAAAGAGAAGAGGTCAGAACTAAAATGCGAGGAATTTTACACTTTACTTCATTTAGGTGTTTTTTTTTTCTTTTAATAAGGACTCTATCTTGAATTTATTCTAAACATGGTCCTATTGAAATCAATTTAAAACGCCAATATCTAAATTCCTGTTTTTCAGATATTTGGGTCACTTTAGTTTTCCTTTGTGTGACTACAGGTTATAATAATACATATTTAAATGATAAGTTATCTATTTACTTCTTTAAACTCCATCAGAAAGGTTGGACTCTTTTGTAAGGGATAGAATTAAAACTACACATGTAAATTTTTCATGCATCTTTCTGTCTCAGTTCATTAAATAGTAAATAGCTGTTAAGTCAAGAGAAGTTTAAATGTAAAATTGAATAGCAAAGAATACCCTTTATATGGACATGTTGAAGCCAAATTAGAATGTAATTAATTTTTTTAAGTCGCTTAGGCGTAATGTGTGGGAACAATACCAGGGTGATTTTCTCGGTAATAAGTCTGTGTTATGAACAGGCTTATATGCCATGTAATACAACATCTTGCAGGGAGTCCTACTTAAGAAATAATAAGGTCCTCTTGAGATTTTTCCAGGTGTAGTATCAAATAAGGCCACTACATTTATGTGAACATACAGACATAGAACCATTTCAAGACAAATGTTCTGCAAAAGCTACAGATCTATACCAGTTCTGGAGAGCTTGTAACAATCCACATAGCAAGCACAATAGCAAGCATAAAAAAAAAAAATGCACTTACTAGTCTGGAATAAACTTACATAAAATCAATTGAGAAATTAAAAATAAAAAAACAATTACATCTAGAAACAGACAGAAAGATCTATACACTATATGAGGTGAAGCTTGAAACTGAGACCAAGCAACAGTTTACTCACTGTGCTATGTGGTTTAGTTTGTGGTTTTATTTATACATACACATACATTTATTAATAATCAACTGCACACAAATGGTAGAAAAAGTCATATACATGGCTTCTAGAGCAATAAGCAAATATATAATGAGATAAATTAATATATAGTAATATTAGTAGTAGTAGTACAAGTATGTTAAGTGCTTTATAGACAAATAAGAGAATTGTCTGTGACCTAAACAACTGCCACTACAAAGACCCAGCCTGCAAGTATGCTGACACAGGTGGACCTGTGTATCCATAAGAAAGCAGTCAGGTCCTAAGTAGAAAATACATAAATAAAGAATAAAATTTGATGCAATAAAAATCAAGTGAGGTGTGATTCAGGGAAATACTTAGGCCATAAAGTGGGAGAATTACCATTCTCTTGATAGAAACCACAAACATTCAGAAACCACAAGCATACAAGCATTCATAGGATCATAGCAACAAAGGTCTGGAAGGGCCCTCAAAACATCAACTAGTGCAGCCCCCTGGTGAATGCAGGATCATCCCTGACTAGACCATCCTGGCCAAGTATTTATCTAATCTGCTCTTAAAAAACTCTCAAGGAAGTTCATCAAGTTTCTTCCACAGGAAAAAATGCCTCTTGCAGGAGAAAGATCTTCTTCTTTAATAAAGGAACATATCTCCTATGGGAAACAATCTCCCAAAGGAAAGAATATCTATAGACTTCCCCATTGCTTGACTCCTCCCAGAGACCAGAAGGATTTGAATGATGGAGAAATGCTCCCTATACCTTTCCAAGAATGGGATCACCCTGGTCTGAGGAAAACACAGGAAGCAGCTGCTGCTCAACTCTTTTTGGTCCCAGAAGAATTTCAGTGGTAAGAATAGGTTCTTTGTGCCTTCCCCAGACCAGGGTGATTCCAGTCTGTGGAGGGCACAGGGAGCAGTAACAGTTCATCTTGGCCTGGTGCGGGGAAGACTTAAGCAGCAGGGAAAGGCTCCTGTAAAGCTTTCGCACTGCAGCCTGTGTAACTAGGTCAGCTGTCCCAACACTAAGCGGGGCTCACTGAGTCCCATCCCCTGCTCTCTGATTGGTTCAGGGGCTCTTAAATATTACAAAAATCCAGTGGTTTAGAGAAACCAAACACTTGCACCAAATACAGTAAGGACAAAATATATTTATATAATTATCCATTTTTTAATCTTTAATTGAA
>NW_005842045.1:1727307-1752583 GCF_000455745.1 Alligator sinensis
CATTCCTGCAGCAGCTAGGGCCCTGTGCAATGTACTGGCATCCATTACTGCCTCTACCACTTCCCTGATTCATGCCCCTCCACCCCTGACCATGTATCTAACCCTTTGGCCTTCAGACACCAGTTTGACCTCAACTTGTTTCCTGACCTCTGATTCTGGTAAACCCATACCTATGTATGGTTATGTGTTTCAACTTTGCTTTGACCTTGGTTTTCTTCCTGAAGCTTGATCCTGGTTAGTCCCCTGGCTTGCTGCTTGAGTTCTGGTTTCTGACCCCTTGACTTGAAGCTTGGATTTGCCCTCTGTTGTCCCAAACTATGATTTATCTCTGCAACACCTGGTTTTCCTACCACCCCCGCCCCAGCTGTACTTTCTAGGTCCAACACCCCTGTTGACTGTGACAGCTCCCATGCCTTCCCCAGACTGGGGTCACCATATTTGGGCAGGGTGGAGCAGGAAAGCATTGCCCTGTTGCTCCTGCCCATTCCATAAACTGGGAAGGGAGGGAAGGAGCAGACCACTGCTGCTCCCTGCTGGTCCCCAGGCTAGGGTCCTCTATCTGAGGAATGGTGGGGTGGGGGAAGTTGCCCCACTGCTCCCTCCCCTCCTCTCCCCATGCATATGTAGAGCTGAACAATTATCTCTGAAATCCTGAATGACTGGAAAAGGGCAAATATAGTGCTCATCTTTAAGAAAGGGAAGAAGGAGGATCTGTGGAACTACCAACCAGTTGGCTTCATCTTAGTCTCTCAAAAAATCATGGAGCATGTCCTCAAGGAATCCATTTCTAAGCACTTGAAGATGAATCTATGTTAGGGTGGGAAAAGTCCAACCTACAGGCCACATCAGGCCTGTGGCAAACTCCTTTTCTCAGCAGCCCCTGTGGTGGCTGCTCCTTGCTGCTGCTGCTGCTAGACCCAGATATGTTGCCCAGGACCCTGCCCCATCTGCCTTGCACCCACTGCCAAGGGCAGGACTCATGCGGGCAGGGCACGCAGCTAGGATGGGGCAGCAGCTGAGAGTGAGACAGATGTGTGGCACCAGGCAGACTTTGAAATCTTGGGAGGATCAGGGCCAGAGAAGTGCCACAATCCACTGCCCATGCACCCCTGCCCACACACCCCTACACTGGCAGCACCATAAGATCCTGGCCCTGGTCCCAGATCAGCTCCCCACCCAGGTGCACGCCTATCCTGCATGGCTTCAGACTGGTCTCCATGGAGACTGCCCAGGAATGGTACAGGCAGAGGCTGCTGGGAAATGGAGTCTGGCCACTGGCCATATCCACCATTTTCTCCACCCCTAATCTATGCTAACGGAACAGTCAGCATGGATTCACCAAGAGCAATCCATTTCTGACCAACCTGATTGCCACTTGTCATGAGATGACTGGCTCTGGATTCAAGGAGAGCAGTGGATTGATATTCCTTGACTTTAGCAAGGCTTTAAATATGGTCTCCCACACCATTCTCGTGAGCAAGCCAAGGCAGTCCTTATATGCATAATATGTTCCCTGATGTTCAGCCTCATAGAATGGCTCTTTTAAATCTTGTCTAAACCAGGCAACACAACATACATATTGGAAATTTAAGTCCATCCTATTTCCTCTCTTATTACCACTGCAGGGCAAAGCCCTATACACATTCCCCAGACAGGGGATACACTGCCTGGGAAGCAGGCATGGGGCAGAAAGCAGCTGCTCCTCCATCTCCTTCACTCTGATCATGGTCTCTGGAAGAGGAGTGGAGCAAGCAGAGGGGCAATATTCCCTCCCCCTCAACTCTGCTTCTCAGATACAGGTCCCTGGTCTGGGGAACAGCAGGTTGGATGAATGCACTGTAAGGCTGATTGAAAACTGGCTGAATCATTGGGTTCAAAAGGCAGTAATCAATGACTCAATCTCTAGTTGGCAGTCAGTATCAAGTGGAGTGCCCCAGGGGGTCAGTCCTGGGGTCAGTTTTATTCAATATCTTCATCAACAAGCTGTAAGCTGTAAGACACCTTCAGCATTTCTGTGGATGACATGAAGCTGGATGGATTAGTGATATGTTGAAGGCTAGGGCAAAGATTCTGAGAGACCTAGACAAATTGTAGGATTGAAACAAATTAAATCTTATGAAGTTCAATAAGGACAAATACAAAGTCCTGCACTTAGGATGGAACAGTGGTATGCACCAATGCAGGCTGAGAATTGACTGGCTAAGCAGCAGCTCTACAGAAAAGGAACTGGGGGTTACAGTGGACAATAAGCTGAATAGGAGCTAACAATGTGCTTTTGTTGCAAAGAAGAGTAATGACATACTGGGCTGCATTAATAGTAGTGTTGCCAGCAAATTGAAAAAAGTATTTGTATTCTTCTATTTGGCACTGGTGAGGCCACATCTGGAGTACTGTGTCCAGTTTTGGGCCCCCACTACAGAAAGGATGTGGTCAAATTGGAGAGAGTCCAGCAGAGGGCCACAAAAATGGTTAGAAGGCTGGAGAACAGGACTTCTGAGGGGAGGCTGAAGGAACTGGATTTATTTAGTCTGGAGAAGAGAAGACTAAAACGGGATTTAATAGCAGCCTTCAACAACCTGAAGGGTGGTTCCAAAGATAATGGAGCTAACCTGTTCTCAGTGGTGACAGATAACAGAACAAGGAACAATTGTCTCAAGTCGAAGTAAGGGAAGTCTAAGATAGGCCAGTGTTTCCCAACTGGTGTGCTGCAGCACACTGCTGTGCCGTCAGGCACATCCAGGTGTGCAACAGCATTTTGGGCTGGAGCGACGCCCCCTTCCTGCTGCTTCTGTGGACACAGACAGATGGGGAGCATAGATCCAGCCATTCAGGGGGTGTGGCTCTAGCCCATCTGGCTGTCTTCATGCCACCCCTCCCTGTCGGCGTCCAGGTGGCCGCATGCCCCCCCCACGTCTGATGTGCCACAGTGCTTTTTTTATTTAGGTAAGTGTGCCATGGGGCAAAAAATTTTGGGGAACATTGAGTTAGACATTAGATAGAACTTTCTCACTAGGAGGGTAGTAAAGCGCTGGAACAGGTTACCCAAAGAAGTTGTGGAATCTCCATCCTTAGAAGTTTTTTTAAACTTAGGTAGACAAAGCCTTGGGCAAGATGATATAGCTGGGGATGGTCCTGCTTTGATCAGGGGTTTGACTAGATGATCTGCTGAGGTCCCTTCTAGCCCTAATTTTCTGTGATTCTATGAATCTCACAAATGGAACTGACACTGACTTATAGATGTTAACAATCTGTGATTCACTGAAAAAGTTTGAAAAGATTACATAACATCCACTTTCACAGTCTAGTCTTCTACAGATTTCAAGTGACAGAGGTACAACTTTTCTTAAAATGCAATGCCAGAGACCCATGTTTTATTTTTGGCTTTTCTAAGAACTGTTCCTTGAAATCAAAATTAAATATTGCTCTCTATGTAAGAAGAGACTACTGAAAAATATTCTGTTGAAAAAAATACTAACAATAAAAACAAGCAAAATCATTAAAAAAAAAATCAAACAGGAAAGGGTGGGAGAAAGCTTAACTACAATTTTACTGAGATGTACGTTTTAGGGAAATGGCCTTAGACCATACTTGAAGTGAAATTATGATTTTGAGCACAATAGTAAAAGGAAATAAATTGGATAATTTACTAATTCATTCTAAGATCTATGATTCTATAAACTATTACCTTTTCAGTTAGGAAATAAAAGGTAAACTTTAATTGTATGCTTAAAAGATCATAGAAAAAACCAAAAAGCTACAACACTGTACGACAAAATTGATGATAGGCTGTGTTGTTTCAGAATTAAGTATTCTATTTCTAGGACATATTTATGTTGATTAAGACTCACTTTTACAAAAAGATATTTTTTCTTTCTCTTTTCTTGTTTGAATCTGTCAAAGAAGCTCTATTTTGCAAGAAGTGCCAGACTTTTAAAATGTTTCTATTTAAGTCAGTGGACACTGTGACATCGTTTTTCTAGTTTCTGTGTAGAAAAACCTATCCCTCTTTAGAGACATCAAGTGAGGACTTGAAAGCCAAGAAGAAAAAATGAAAAGGTTTTCCAAAACAGTGTTTAATTTTTTTTTGACACTGATTAATTGCCAGTATTAGTTTCTTCCCTAATCTTAGGGTACCTGGTGTGTAATGAACATAGGACACAATTCACAATCACAGCTGCCAAAGGCAAGGCCTAATAAGCCCCAGTCATCTTGTTCAGAAGTCATTATAACATTTCCATATGTTTGTTTTTCAATTTAACTAACATTTCCTCCTATGACACCAGCTTAATCCCACAAAATCACAATGGTGTGTGAAATTTACCCAGAGTTGGGAGTAATACTTTGTCCTAATAATGTCAACAGCTACCTTGTAACATTTCACCATGTAATAATGAGCCCATTTGGAGAAAAAAGGGTTGCACATACACAAACAACAAACTCAATGTGGCCATCAGACAATCCATTAGGTAGCCATAATGCTCACAGCTGGAAGTATGTTGAGAGATGGCATTTGATATCATCATTGTTAGCCTTCCTATAATGCAATATTTATTACAGTGAGGGAAGAGGGAAGTATTTTTAGCTGTATCTTGAGTAACTTATCTCCATGGCAACTCCTTACTTGCCTGCACTGTTGCTGTTACATAGAATGTTGTCACATTAATAATAAATAGGACACATCTAACACATTTGGCTGCTGATTGGCTTCCAGCCATAGATTTTTCTTGTTCTACTTGGAGGCTTTGCAAAGCTGAGGGCCTATAAGCAAATTTCATTCATTGTGTTTCTTAAAGAAAATTGCCTTAGATTATGTTAAACATTGATGAGGTTTCTTGAATGTGTCATGTGTTGTTTATGCGGTGTTTTAAGTGCCACTTTAACAGACCAGGGAAAACAGTGAACAAATAAAATTAGAAGTTAGAAGCCCAGAAGCTCTGGAGTAATTTTCTTTGCCTTACATTTGTAAGGGCAGGAAACAGCATGTATTTAAAACTGCTGATAAGGAGTCTCTGTGACTTATTTTTGAGGCATGGCATACTCATTAATGGAACCTAGAAACAAGCAGAATTCCAAGTGAGCCCCCAGATAGGTTGATCGTTTGTACATGTTCATAAAAAGTAATTGCTACTAGGCATTACAAACTCTTGCTCTTAATTTTCAGATATAAAAGTTTGTTAATGCTCGTTATGGAAACAGAATGATAAAGAAGAAGCATGGATCTTCAGGCTAAAATGGTCACAATCCATTTTGTGCTTGCAAAAGTTCATGTATTAAGACTTCAACTTCACCTACTTGTCTTGAAGTAAAAAATAAGTTAGAGCTTCAATTAGTTAACCAGCACCAGGTGTCACCAAATGTTTCAAACTGTCCCAAGTGAGTTAACCGTTGCTTCTTTACTGCGGAGTCTTTGAGCCCTACATAAAGAAAGTGATAATAATTAATGGTTACTTATCAGCAAACTAAGTCAGAATATATATGCCATTTTATATATATATATATATATATATATTCCTAAAACACATATACATATATATATTCCTAAAATGGCTGGTAAGGAACAGTCAAAACAGCTGAGGTAGATTCATCAAGAAGGGGATCTTTCTTTCTGCATCCAATCTTGAAAACATTTAATTCCTGTTCATTTCAAAAGGGTTACATTTTGGATTATCTGCATACCTTCCTGCAAATATTCATACCCAGATTTATACTTCACATACACTTTCTCTGATCCTGGATGCCTCTGCAGGAAATCTTGGGACCCCATTTATTCAAGTGTATTCATTGCTGAATTACCACAACTTATGATTGCCTGTTTATCACCTTTGAATCAAGCTCCTCTCTGCAGCCCACAATTTTGCTAGTTCCTCTCCCTCTTCTTTAGTCTCATCCCCACTGTCTACAATCCTATCTTTCCTTCATCAAGAACCCAATCATTTGTTTTCATTTGGATCCTTCCCTAGTTCCCCTAAGTCCTCCATCACTGATAATACTAAAACCTGGCCTTGAGCTGACCTTTCTCCTGTTTCTATTGTCCCATTACTTGCCACCCCCAATACAGATTGAATGAGCTGTCTACAATTATTGTATTAGTAATCACTGTATCAACAATCACATTCTCACACAGTAACACTAATTAGCTTTCACACTCATTAAAACTGTTCCTCTAAAGGCTTTAAGAATCATAATCTGACTAAATGCAGATGCTCTTTGATCTTTCTGCCTTTGACACAGTTGATCACAGTCACCTTTTTTGGTCCTCTGTCTTCCCTGGATTTTCTTCTCTTAGTTATTCTATCTAGCCATTCTCTAGTTCTACATCATGTAGCACCATCTTACTTGCTCCATTCATGTGTTTTTCCCCAAATTATAAAGATGAGTGTTCTTGAACCAATGAAATTCACAAACAAGCTCATTAATTTCACACACTATTTCAAGCTGCTGAATAGATATTTAATTGCTAGTTAATTAAAATAAAAATAAAATATGAAAATTCATTGAGTGAATTATTTAACATGTATCAAGGTATAATATCACAGTTTGAATTTCTATTCATTAATTCATGATCTGTATTATAGCATTGATGTCTATAAGGGTGTTTAAATAATTCTGGTGAACTTTATATCCCACTTTCCAAAGCACACAACAATCAACAAGAACATTCCTTTTGAGTTCAATAGCCTTTGGATCAAGTCTTGGGAGATGAGGCTGGAATTTATCTACAGGTTCTTTAGCCTAGAAAACATTCTTTTGTTCTAAAATGTTAAACACGAAACACATTTTGAAAACATTTTATGTAACCATTGCAAAAAAAAAGAAAACAAAAGAAAAAGAACGCAGTTTCTCTAGTAAATTAATTAACTGTGCCATAGGGTAGCACTGTCCAGGACAAGTACTAGTCTATGATGGAATAATTTGTGCTACCACAACACATGTGTAGCTAGTGACTGGGGCTGGTGGGGGCACAAGGATGCTATTATGTGGAGGGCTGCCTGCCAGTTAGCCTTGAGCTGTAGCCTCATGCCCCCACCACCTCATCCCCAGCCAGCTCCTCCGTCGCCTGATGCTGCTACCTGGAGCCCGGACCTCCTGCTAGCCCAGGGCTGCTCTGCCTCAGCCCAGTGTGGTACAGTGTCCCAGATGCACTTGTAAACGCTGCTCCCAAGAAAGAGAAACTCCAGAGCAAACTGTGCCAGAGTTTATTTATTCGCCTTAATTGCACATGCAGATGCACCCACCAAAACCTAAACTAATGAATACTAACAATATTAGCATTAGCAAAATGCTTCAGAAAATCCTGATTTAAAGCAACTAAAGACTAATTTGAGACTGATCAGTACAGTAAGCACAGACAGGCCAGACTCTTACAAGAGTCATTTCTTTGAAGTAAACATAAGGTGCATCTTGGCAGAAAATGTGCCACATATTTGGATTCAGGAGCCAGCTTGGAGCAAAGGCTTATTCAGTGCATCAGGACTGGAACTCCTTTGGTATTCTCAACATAGGTACCAGGGAATGAATGAATATGAAGACTAAGTGATTCTCCCATCATTACAGATGTAACTAAGCCATTAGCTGAGGAACCATAGTAAAGCAGTGTGGTTGAGTTCTAGATCTACATTTCTATACATTTTTCACAGTTAAAATTAACAGCACAAGGTTCCAAGCAATGGAAACTCAAGAGTGGAGTGCTACGATGCTGGCTACAAATACATGACAGGTTAGGAAAAGCTCCATGTTTGCTTTTGCCCCTCATCGTTCATCTACTCAGGGGCAGCAAGAATATGGTTCTTTGACTTACTATAATTAGCAAAACAGAGAGGTGGCTTATTAATTAATTAGCTAATGTTTCTAAAGTGCTATGAAGATGAAAATTGATATATAAGTATCATTGTTATTAGTCTGATTATGCCATTCCTATTCATGCTTCATCTCTGCTTGATACAGAGCTACAGTCGGTAAATTAACTGTTGTTCCTATAATGAATCTTTTATGGATAGATTTATTAATGAGCACTGCTGCTGTCATCTGGAACTTTGTGAAGAGGAGAAAAAGGGAAAAAGAGCTATGTTATATTCAGGTTTAGATGCTTGTGGGTAATGTAGCTGCTTTACTTCCAGAAAATAGGAATTATGGAAGTTTTAAGGGACTAGACCTAAAGAAGACAGCTACGTAATGAAGTCTTAATCCTGTAACAGTGAAAAGAATAGGACTTTTATATTTGACTTGATTGTATTCAGGATCTGGCCTTCAGGAAAAACTAGGTCCTGTCTAGACTTCTTGCTGCAAATAGCATTTCTTCCTTGCTTCATATAATATTCTTCCTGAGGTTATAAAGACACTTATTCTCTGTGCTTTGTTTGAAGGAGGCTATTGTAGCCATCTCCATCATGGGAGTGGGATGAATGACTACCCTAAGTCAGTGCAAAAGACTGACCTTATTATTTTAAATACACTATTAAATGTACTACATTCAAATCATTAAAAATACCCCCTCTGAGAATTCAGACAAGAACCTTGAGGATATCAAACGTCTAGCTGCCTCTTTCATCGCGTGTATTTTACGTTTCCCAGTTTTATACTTAGCTTTTGTTTTCCTTTCTATTTTATTTTTCTCTCTTTGATGTAGTGCTCAGTTTACCCTAACAAATGCTTTTAGTGAGGTCAAATTCCCCCACATATTTGCTGCAACTCCAAAGCAAAGATTGCATTTTCCTTTGCTAATAACAAATCTTTTATTTTAGATTTAAGGTTAAAGGTTTAGAGAAATGCTAACACCCATTTCTCTCTATGCTAACTGTTGTCTGTCTCTCAAAGTTGGAAGCATCATACTGCAAAATAAATTAAACCCTTAACAAAACCCTGAGCTTTTCAGGATGCTGTTTTGCAGTTTACATTTTTCAATGAGCCCTCCAGTTCAGATCACCCTTGAGAAGGAACTCTGGACTAGAGACTTATTTTTAAAATTACCTTAGATTATTTCACTAACTTCATTTGTTCTCACCAGCTTGAGGGCACAATTTTAAGCTCTTTTTATTTGTAGACTTACCTTTTAGCACAAACCTAAAGAGCTACTTAAGATTCATAAAGAAGAGTTAAACCCTACCAGGTAAGTGGTCATTAATTTGTGAACGTTGATGGACTTGAATCTTTCTTATGTCATGTCATAGTCTCCTGTGGAGTTTTTCCCTCTGCATACCTAATCCCTATAAAACAGATGGTAGAAACCAAACCAATATGAGCCAGATGTACACACATGCCTTGTGAAGAGACAAACATCTTCAAGGCCTTCAGAATCACATTTATTTTTCACCTTCTCATTTACTATACACCTGTCTCATACTGACACTGCTCTTGGCTATAGTATGAAAGATTTTCAGATTCAAGCCACTTTTGTTCTCATAATTATATCACTGTCACAAGTTTGTTTTTTTTAAGTACTTGATGAAATGAATATGAATAAAGAAGCCAAGTGCCTCAAGCACAGCATCCTTTATATATAGAAATAGTCAGCACACTTAACAACTTCTCTGCACAACCACTTGATCAGTCCACCCCTGTTAAGAAATGGAAGAATTTGCAAGGTCCTGAACATTGTGAGATTGATTTCACAGTCTATCTATACTAAGTTTTGATCATAGGTGTTTTGGTAACTGGAATAATGATACATTGGGAGTATATATTGTGCTCAAACCACCTTCAAACTAATACTTCCAAGGTACATTATCATTAGCATTCTGGGTTCCGGTATGAAGTATATGAGAGAGCTGGCTCACATTGTACAAAAATACTTTATTTTTTGCTGTTTCTTATATTGAGTAGAATTTGTGAGACTTTTTATTTTTTGTGTTTGTGTTAGACAAGCCACTCAGACACAGACACTGACATGCACCAACATGCATCCAGGCATTGCATATTAACAGTACATTTACACATAAACAATAGCTATTTTAATGAAGCACTAATTGTAAATTATTCATGAGCATAATAACTTGTAAATTAATATATGGATCCAACTTTAATATGTTAGATATATTCATATATCCATAGCTTATGATCATATGTAATATCTTCATTGGTGTTCTGATAACTATGTATTAATTTAAAGAGTGGCTCAGATGGCCAACCACACACATGCAATTGCTCTAAAATATCTAAATGTGACAGAGACAAATGAACACCTCTGGCTAGATGAATTAGATATATTACCATTGCAAGAATCATTCTATAATAGCTCTAAAAATAACATGGATTTTCATGGCATAGGGAAGATACACTCCTGGGATCCAATCAAACTTTCCATTGTGCAATTCAGCAATCAACTTAAGCATGTGCTTACCTTTAACCCTAACTTTTATGCGGCTATATTTAAAATTGTGACCATGCTCGCATGCTTTTTCTGGATCAAGGCCTTATGTCCCATTCAATTCAAGCAGAGCTGTGCAAGCACCAGAAGAGGTAATCAGGCCCAGGATATATTTCCTACAGTTTTGAATACTCAGCATTGGAGAAAAAAAAATTAAGACATTGAGCTGTAACTTGTGTCGTATGCAGACTTCTATTTTAGTGAATCCCTGTTTACAGTTCTTTAGTGGCTAAATTCCACCATCTTGTAAAACAGGTTTTTCAGATCCAAACCTTCTTTGTCAGAGCCACACTCCTGCCTCGGTTACCTTATTTATGCGCTCCTCTAATAACTGCCTCATTCTTTAAAGACTACATCTTTCTTTTTAGTCTCTGCCTTGTTGGAAAGTCACTTCCTAATTTCCCTTCACCTCCCATTGCATGGAAAGTGAATGCTAAATAATTTATTTATTTAACTGTCTAAGAGTCCTCTTTACATATAGACAATATAAATCCTCAGAATATGAAAATGTTTGCCCAGTGACATATGGCAAAGAGCAGCCAATCCTGTAACTGTCTTTACTAACCTTGGTTCAATGGAAATTTTTTGAAGAACAATCTCTGCTCTTTGGCCCTTCAGAGCAATGCCAAATAAATTTATTCCATGTTAGTATTTATTGAACTTTGCAATGTGAGTGGTTCTATATGGCATGATTTCTTCAATATCAGACTGCATTGACTTATATAATCAAGGACAGGGCTGCATAGCATTAATTAAAAGAACAAACACCGGATAATTGGACAACATAATTTATTGACTTTTAAAATGCTAAAAATTAAGAAACTATGATGCATGCAGAACGTCAGAGATGTTTCAAGGATAAGTTTCTGTAGACCATTTCCATGGTTACAATATTATCACATATTCTAGGAAAGCTAGTCCCCACCTGCCAACCCTTCAGTATTAACTAGTTTACAGTGGAGGAAATCACGTTCTCTTTTTTTAACCAGAGCCTCAGCTAGGGGCCATTGTTCTGCTGGGAGTGCTTTTTTTTTCACCCTGACTGCTTTTTAACAAATGACAGATTTCCACCATTGATCTGAATCTGGTGGCTTCACATAATGACAAAATCCTAACAGTTTCATGTCTTTTGCATCTGGCAGTGTGTATGCTCTCAACACCATTCCTGTTTCTTGTGTCACATTCCATTTTCATATCTCAGCCCTTAGGATGTTATGGATGCATACAGATGTCTCCTCAACACATCTGACTGCCCATCAAAGGGAAATACAGCTGTGGCTTGTTGGTTAAGTATTCCAAGTGAGGCCTTTGTTGGCTGTATTTCAGATGATGCTGTATAATCTCAAGTACATCAGTAAAAGGAGAATTCATCTATCTTTCAGCTATAATTCATTATGATGGAAAGATTCTGGAATATTATTCATGTGGACGTGACATCCAATCACTTTTTATTGATCTGGCACCATTCCATAAAGAATCTCAAGTTGATTTTAGTATATCATGATCTCAATTAACACTGGCATTTGTATCCTCATGCTACCATTTCTCTAACTTTTAGCATGTTGACAAGTAAAGTCCATATTTTGTTGATTAAGTTTTGTGCAGCTGAAGATGTACTTTATGATAGAAAAAGGATGTTCTCTTATTTCCAAATGCACCTGTCAACCATGTCCTATATTTATATTATTCCCAACAATCCCATGCACACAGGAGTATTCATCGATATTCTATTTCCATGCAAATAATATACCCTCTTGCAGGAAGCTTGCGATGGCAACTTATACGTAGTCTGAATTTGGATTTTTCCAAATATATGGCAAAAAAAAATTATGTACCTAATTTGAATTTCACTGAGGCAGGAATATTATGGCCATGAGTTTCAAGAAGTGATTCATGATTTGGAATGCCTCTGTTTGGAGTATGCAGCTTGGCACAATTTAAACGGGTAATTTTCATAGATTGGGCCCTCAGCATTTTTGGAAAATAGGGCTTTTGAATGTGACTTCTCTGTCAGATCGAAAATGCCCTCCAAATCAACAGGAATCTTTGGAAATGTTGCTTCTGTCTGTATTTCCAAACCAATTATTTTTAAGTGAAATTTAAAGTCCATTTCTCTAGTTACAGCCTTGCCTTTCCGGAAGTCATCTTTGTTTTAGGGGACAGCGTTGAAGGGTAACAATATTTGATACTTGTATGTGATTTTTTTCCATTGTCTTTATTATTGATGTAGGTACATTGGAGGTGGGGAAAGAGGAGGTTTGGGTAAAAAAAAAGAGAACTGAAAGTTTTTAGTAACCTATTTATAGTATTCATTAATTGATTTTATTCTTGTGGCTGCCCTCCCATTAAAATCCATTTGAAGCTAGAGTGCTCCTGCCTATTAAGCTACTCAATAAGGACATTAAATTACTTTTTCATAGTTTAAAAGAATAAAGTGTATTTCCTAACTGTCTCATTGTTATATTAGCTTGCATTTAATTTTTTGAGGTTCTATAATATTATTAAGCACTCTTTCTCCCTTTAAGGGAGGTGTTGCGAAGGAGATGGAGGTTAAAAATCAAGCCGATATCATGGTTAACTTTGGCATTATTAGACACTTATCTAAACAATGCAATTTCATTTGATTTCTGTAAATGGCACAGTGCAACTGCTGGACACGTTGGTTCATAAATAGTAGTGAAATAAATAACTAGTTCCAGTCAAGGTATACTTTCTTAAACTTTCCAAACAGTGTGCTGTTATGGCATGCAAGGCAAACCACAATGGAGAAGTAGCCTTCCATCTGTAGTGCTGTAGTTGGTATTAATGTAGAGATGTTACTGCAAATAGCGTCAACATCAACACTAGAGACACACTTTAACAAAATATTACGATAATCTAGAAAAAGGAGTAACATTCAGAACAACACTTGCTGTCAAACATATGATCATACACTTGAATAGGTTTTTCTGTACTTCCCAGATAAAGATTTTGAATGCATTTATTGACCTGTAAACCTGTGTCAACCAGGTAGCAGACAATCTATAATTTAACAGTTTCTCTCATTACAAAACAATAGAAGCTGGTAAATACTATTTGGATTTGTTCAGTCTTTCTAATTATAGTTTAGCAATATTATTGTATGTTTGTAAGAAACTTAAAGTACACTTTAAATTCCCCATATGTTTGTAGTAAGTAAATATTGCTAAGCTATAGTAAGAAGCTGAGGGTATGTGCATGCACATGCATGCACATACCCTATATGGTCTTCTAGAATGTAATATATTTTTTATGAGACCTAGATAGTTAAGTGACAGAAACCCATTAAAGCAGAGAGGAAAAGTTATGTTAATTTGCTGTTCTTCATGAGCCTCTGTGACTATGCTCACAGATGCCAGATTGCTGAAGAGCTGCTGTGCCTAGTTCTGCAAGTAACTCCCTGTTATCTAGAGATGGGGGGAATAGCTAGAGGACAGAACAAGAACAAAAGAATGTGTGATCTCTATCCCCAGACAGCTATTGATAGTTGCCCCCACTGTGCCTAAAGAAACCAAAGGCAGCAGTCACAATCACATTCACCCCATTTGGAGATCACTAGGGAGTTTACCAGTAGAAAAAATATCACGACCCATCCAATATTATGTTGTATACTAGTTTTCTTTGGTCACAAAATACACATCCTGCCATTACAAATGCATCACGCTCATGATCCATGCTGTCCTGTTTAGCTGGACTTCATCTGCTGTCCTTGGCCTACCTACGGGAGGAAAGCTATTCTGAATGTGTCAAAATAAAATCATCCTTGTTTTTGTTGGGGGGGTTGTTTGTTGGGGTTTTTTTAACTAAATAAAACTAAAATTAATTCTGGCTTGCAACGTGGCAGGTAGTCTTAAATTGCCACCTGTAGGCTGCTGCTTATGGGGCAGCAGCAATTTATATAGAGTACATACAGACCTAGCATTCAGTTAGGTCAACCTAACTACAAATAAGTCAATCTAAGTATCAATCTGTACAGACACTTGGCGAGCTTAGATTGGGCAAAAAAATGGCCAGCCCAATCTAAATTGGCTCACTTGAGAAGATGAACTAACTTAGATTGGGAACAGGTTAACCTGATTTATCAAATGTCTGCACAGTCCTGGGGCTAGGAAAGCACTTATCCCAGCTCTGGGACAGTGTTCTTCATATCCACTCCTCCCTGCAAGCCCACCAACCTGCTTGTAGACCTGCTACCCCCTTCATCCCTACCCCAATCCCATGTGACCCCCCCACCCCATGTTACTTACACCTGGTACCCAGTGTGACTCCTGGCACCAACAAATGTGTGCACAAGCCACTCCCAATCTACAGCTATACATCTTAAAGTAAACTATGTAATTGTAAATTGGGTGCAATGAATGTTTATATGTACCTATAGAGAGAGGGTGCAGCTCACTCAGGTTCAGATGACTCCTCTAACAGAGTTCTTGGTTGACTCTTGGCATACCTTGTTCCACAGTATTCCTCCTTTTTTGGAAAAAAGAGAAGGAAATATGTAGGAAAGTGGCTGTATTGTGGAATATATTTACTACTGGCTTTCAATATATATACTGTTCACATTTCATTACTGAGATTCTGCAAATTCAGTAAAAATCCTTTCTAAAAGACGAACATATAATTTAATTAGTGATGATTATTCAGTGATATTGTTCTACATGATCATGCAATATGCATTTAAGGGTCAATAATTACACCCCTCTGATCAGACTACCTGCATCTCCTCTACAGACAAGGAAGTAGCAAGTTGAGCTTGTCCCTGTAGATGGGATGACTTGTAGGTGCCAAGAAGTTAATACTATTTTCCTGGTATATACTGCTTTCTTTCCCCCCCCACAGAAGCATAATTCTCTTCCTAAATTAGTGTGAAGTAACACTTTATCTCCCTTTTGAGTAAATTACAGGTAAATGCACTATATAGTCTGATATCAGTATATAGTTTTCCATGAGCATAAATAAGAGAAAAATTGTCCATAAGATTTGTCAGGATGAAGAAAATTAAAATACCTATATACATTTTATATTCCACCAATTACTTTCAGGTAAAATGTTGGGTTTGGGGGATTTTGCTTTTTCATTTTCCTCAGAAAATCATGTATTTTAAACATTTTTATTTTGAAGGTATTGCAAAAGAAAGGGTCTTTAACACCTACAGAATGCAATACAATCATAAGTTTGTCACATGCAATCTTAAAAAAGAAAGCCTTCAATTATTCAGAAGTTTTAATGCAGGAACTTAAATTACTCAGACTTTATAACACAAAATCCACATTATGATCTCTCATATTACAAATCTAAAGGCATAAGGGTGGAATACAACTTTTACTTAATAGAATCCATCACGACAAATGATCTGCATCAGACAACATAACATCCTGGCAAAGTCTCAAGATTACCCAGAGGAGAAGCAATGGGCAGGCTGCGGAGCCAACCAATCCCAGAAACAATTCTACACTTTATTTCTCCCTAGTATGATGCATGGAATCTCCAAAACTCCCCAGCACTATTATTTTGTGCATTTGTTTAAGGTAATAACCTTAGTTGGCCCTAGGTTATTACCCTCCCTAAACGAGATATTATCTGCTCTTATCCCTAGGGACAGAGGATTTCTATACAATTCCCAAAACAACAAAGAGCCCAGTATCCTTCCTTCTCAATTCAAGATAGAAATGTTACAGTTTTAGAGGAAAGTTAAGTAAGGACTACCACAAATGAAAGTGGGACCCCCTCTGTCCACATCTGGAAGCATAAGTACTCAATTTCACTGATCCCTGTGAAGTTCAGCCAGTTCACACCACCTGAATATCTTTGGTACAGAAATTAGGAATGTGCACTGCATGACTTATTGAACAGGAATAGAAAGTTTCGATTTCTAGGAGACAACAGCCCTCTCTTTTTCATGGGGAAGCTAGTTCTGGGATTCCTGTCTAAATGTCCAACCAAACCTCAGCCTAGGGGTGTACAGATGCCCTTGCTAAATTGTTGGCTACAAAGTTCAGCAAACCTGAACTCCTGGGGTCAGATCCTATTCTATCCAAGAAATGAAAGATCCAATTTCAAGGTGATATTCATCCAGGGGGAGTTTGAACCCACATCTCCCATTTCTTAGAAAAGTTCCCTATCATCATGTCATAGGTAAGGCAGGGCTGAAAGCCTCCTCCACCTGTTCAGTTGAGGCTGGGCTATTGGGAAACCAAAGGACATGTTACAGGGACCCAGAAGCACAGAAAATGAGTAAGATTGGCATTTCCCCAGATTCTGATCACTGATCCTGGCTCCAATGTTCTTTATCTATTCTATTTAGTAAAAAATGCAGAAAAAGCATTTGGAGAGAGAGTAGGAGGAATATCTCCCACAGCAGTCCCTATTTCACTTGGCCACATAACCAGGCTCCCTTTTGTTTGCCACAGGCACCCTCTATCTGAAACAATAGGCTTCAAACTATAATTCAGGGAATGGATGAAGAGATATGATCATGTTTGTAGGACAATGCCACATTGGTGTGTCAATATGAACCATATTAAGGTTTCCTTTAGGGGGAAGGGAGTGTCAAGACACTTACCTTTATACTGTAACAAATCTAGGGTCACCTAGAGCCTCATAAAACTCTGTCTGCTAAACAGGAGCTTAGTAACATTCACAACCTGGTCAGTTTGATACAATAGTTTGACATTTGAATACTACAGTACAGGCAGTCCTCAACTTACAATGTTTCGAGTTACAACGTTTCTCACTTACAAATTTTATAAATTGACACCCTGTTTCAACTTTACAATGCCAGTTTCAACTTTACACTGCTTTACAACAAGTTCACTGTGTCACCCATCGCCCTGGAGAACATCTGTCCAAACTTCCTTGGACACTTTCTTTAAGAAAGCAGACAAGACTCCAGAAAAACCTGTAGCCAAGGCTCCTGAGACTTGAACCAAGAACCCGTCAAAAAGTCCGACCAAGAGCCTTTCAAAAAGTCCAGCAAAGTTACCTCAAAGAAGTCCTTCCAAATCAATATGATTGCTATTTACAATATAAATACATTAATGTAACTATATTTCTCATCTATAATTGACTGAGAACAAAATTCTGGGGTATTTTTGGTGGAAACAGGGTATCAGGCCTTGGTTCAGGAACCAATCACCATTTATAACATTGAGTCTGTTTCTTATGAGAAAATTGGTTCTGAGTTACAATGTTTTGGCTTAAGACACGGTTTTCAGGAACCAATTGTGTCGTAAGTCTGAGGACTGCCTGTATTTGAAAAACAAGAGTTGATTTTAGAGCATTAAATCACAATTTAACTTTTTAAATCTCCTTTACTAATTTTAAAAAAGTGTTTTTTCAAACTTTCTAGTTGAACCATGAAGCAGGTATTATTTTTTTAAAGCTCACCTCGCTACTAAACATAAGCAAAACTTTAGACCACAAAGTCTAAAGCCTCACAGTTGGTTTTGTATTTCACAAAGAAACTTAAAATTCATCTCATGAACCTCAAAAGTATCCCTACAAAGCTCAACTTTAGTTTAACAAGCAAAGATTTGCTATTCTGACGTGATGCTAATTATCATGTTTAATCAAAATTGTGCTTTGAGATTTAGGGATTGCTTGAACCTGATACTTAGAGGTATCTGAAACCTAGAAACTATTCAAGTAATAACTTGCAAATCAGAATCTCTGAGTCTTATACAGCACTATTCATCAGTTTCTGAAAAGGAAGGAGTCATAATAAGAATAATGTAAAACTCTTGATTACAGTGTAGTAAATAATGGTCCTATAATTCTTTCAAACCGCTTTAATGAAAGACTAATCTGTCAATGACAATGACATTTCTGGTCCTTGATTTAAGAAGAACTTAGCCACATAATTTGTTTGTGAGATCATGTTCTCATTGAATCTTGATTTAAAAAACATAGACCCAACTGGGTTAAAATACTGTCTGTTGTCAAATAACGTAGTGCTTATACTTGGATCATGATCAGAGTACAGCTGGCTTATCAGAATTTTCAAAAGCCAAGTGATTCATTTCCAGATCTTAAGCAGAATAAGTCTTAGCCTCCCTGATAAGAAAATCAATCAGGGAGTATAAGGAAACAGATAAGCCCCATGTCTATTGACCATTTAGAGACTGAAGTTGTCCTTTATATAGATGAGCAGTCTGAGACCTTAGATTCGGTTGCAGGCCACAATAGAGTTAAAAAATCATCCTTTTAAACAGACTAAAGTATCATTATTAACTCTTCTATTCTCCAAAATTAAATCCCACATTTTTCAGGCCTTCACTTCCTGAAGGTGACATTCAGTGACTCAGTCTTATAGATTCTGCTATAAGTAGAATAAAGTTTTAAATATTTTTTATTATTATTTTGTATTATTATATCACTCCATTAGTTGTGTGAAGTGGTTCAGGTACCAATGCAGGAAATGTATAGTACTCCTTCCCCCACAGTGCAAGAAGCCTTTATTACTGGTAACAGTTTAGATTGCTGCAGCTACCACAAGGATGCTAGTCCCTCTTTCATACAGGCAGGCAGGGAGTGAGAAAAGCCCAAGCTCTATTCTTCTTCCCCTGGGATGACCATAATAGAGGAAAAAGGCATCTCTTCCAGATTTAGGGTCTTCACAAATTACTTTTTCCACCAGTTCACTTACTGAATCAGAAGCTGAACTTTGGTCTGCTTCTTAGACACCGCACCTAACTTCTGCCCTTTAGAGCCTGAGCCAATGCAACAAACTAGCCTTAGGTAGATAGTACAGGCACAAGAAGTATCACTTGTACTTGCTATACAGAAATAGAGCCTAGGCTCAGAAAGATTCAGAGATTATCCCAGGTTTGCACAAGAAATCTGTGCCAAAGCTAGGAACTGAATTGACAGCTCCTGGGTCCCTCTCTAGTCTCTTAAACATAAGACAATCTGTCCTCACGTCTCTAGCCCTGTGATGCATCACTTATTTTAAAAGGAGCATTTTTTCCTCTAATTTCAGCACCAAATCAGCAGAGAGGAACCCAATAAACAAAGAGCAATGCTAGTGGCACTCAAAAAGAAGACAAGATGAAAGCTTCATTAAAGCTTATTGTTATGGCTCACAATGATAATGGCTTTGTATACCAGAAAATGATTTACTTAAAGTGTCTCTAGTACACATTAGATATTATGTAAGTACATTTTATCTTATCGAAAAAAAGTTATCATTAACATCCAGTGCAATAGTTGAGTGAATCTCTTCTGTGCTGCAGAGAACAAAAAGTTGGTAACATTAAAATAATGTAATTCCATCCCAAAGTGACTCATAATTAGTACTGTTGAACATATGACCTTCATGATACAAACTTCCAGAGGACTGTATTTTCATCTTACCATGCTTTTGCAACTACTCATAATGTAAAATTATGGTAATGTTTAGGGACTTGAATTTAATTAACACATGCTAATATAGGAGTTATAAATATGAGATACAGCAAATCAATTAATAGTTGCTTAATAAAATTTTAGGTTCTGAATTAGAAAGTAAAGAAGTATGAGCAAGCCAATTAGAACTAAATCTAGGGTCTCCTTTAAACTGAATGTATTCATTAATCCCACACAAAAAAAGAAAATGTGAAGGTTAGTTCCCAGTGTTACTTAGCATTACACTCTCCAATGACAGGCCAGACACAAAGGTACACCCCTCTCCACACATGAGACTACTGCAGTAGTGCCCAACTCATCTGGCCCCAGGAGATGCCCTCCAGGGCCAGATGAGTGGTGCAGAGATGATTCATGGCCCAAGTCCAGCACGTGGGGCTTCTCCACAAACTGATGGAGCTCCCCATGGGTTCGAAATTTGGTGATGGGATGAGTGTTGGTAACATTAATTGCCATGTCTCCAGGAGCCATACTAAATAATGCTGTTATTAGTCCTCTGCTGCCAAATTTTTGACCTGTAGAGAACCTCATGGGTCAGATGACACAGCTCTGCAGGCTAGATCCAGGTCACTAGTAGATACATTCCACTAGCAGGTTCCTCCTTGTTTTGATAAATGTTAGATTTTTTATATAGCACAAGGTCTACTACTTATTCTTCATCCTGATTCTGCAGCCTTTGTTCATATCTGTATTTCCTTTGCCTACCTTTTAAGCCCTGATCTGGGAACACAATGTGGGTCTCTTGCTATATTAAGTAATATCTACCAACCCTTTAACTAGGACAAATGATCTCCTCCCATGCCAGCTGCAAAAACTAGAGCCACTGGGGACCAGAACCTTGGCTCTGCCCACTTGGCCTTATGTCCACTTTGTATTCTACTGCTGCTTTCTGGGCAACAGAAGTATTATTACTGTATGCAAGCAGTCAGTTAGCACTCTTCTTACTATGCCAAAAATAATCCTCACAAAGTCTTTCAACATGGAAGAAAATTAAAGGTGTTTTCAAGACAAGCTAATATATATTGCCTATGTTCTGTATGCTTACCTATATACATATTCTTCAAATTTGAAAGAAGCCCATTTGAACTAAAGAGGAATGAAAATCTGTGCAGATCAAAAGAAAAAATAAACAGTGGTCTCCACTTGGTGGTATGAGAAAATTTGAAAAAGAACTATGAAACCTTTTTAGGTATTTTCAAAATCATTGACAGCTTAGCTGTAAAACCCAGATCTAAGAATTGGATATGGGGAACACTCATCACTCATAAATTATCACTCCATCTGTTGGTGATGCTGCTATTGTAATAAATCTGGTATTATAAATAACTGTTACAATGTATTGTCAAAAAACTGTTTTCTCTTTCAGATTTCCATGTGGATCACAAAACATTTTAAATTTGTAAGTGTCAATGGGTGACTAATGTATTCTTCAGACTACTGTAATCACTAAATCTTATGGCTGTTATTATAATTATTCATTTATCAGCCATACCTCTTCTGATCACATTCTGTGGTAATGTGAATCATACCACAACAAATCCATCTTGGCTTAATAGGAAATATAAAAGGGTATACACACAAAGAATACAGCCCATCAAAGGCCTGCACTTAATGCCCAGTGTTAAGATATTAGAAATGAATTTTTGAGGACACTCACTAAATTAACAACACGTAGTTTTGTTTGCCAAAACAAGGGGCATTCATCAATTGCTCAGCGTGGTCAGCCTTTTCCTCTGCTGCTAGGTTGTGTGTGTTTTAAACTTTAATTTAATATCCGTCTTTTTCACATCCATAGGACAAGGTGGGTGCATCGACAAGTGACCAGACTGCACAGTTGTTACTGTACAATCATTTAGGACTTGCTTTAGCAAGTTGTAAATGACTGCTATAGCAAGTAATAAATGCACAGTAACCACAGCACAGCCCTGGCAGTGCACAGGTCATTTCTGACCTTGCTGTGCAGTAATAATGACCTACTAACCAGTAGCATCAGTGTCATGGTTCATGCCCATTTACACTACATCACCATAGCAACAAGCTACATTGCTGTAGCTCATTGCTATTGCTACGGTGATGTAGTGTCTCATGTAGATGCACCCAATATTTGGTAGAATGCACAGATTTATTGGAATCTGGCAGGCTGCACCATGAGCATTTGTGCTATTGCCTCCAACGTGCAACCTCTGGGTGATCAACCATGTATCTCAACACCCATGCCTTGTCATGCCACCCCAACCCCCTTTCATTTTATTGAGTCTTGTAATATTCATATATAGCTGCAAACAAGACTGGGGTTGTGGCAAAACAGTTAAGACCTTTTATTATAGCTACAGAGATATAGCTGCAAGTCAGCTCTGGGTTCATGTTGAAAGCTGTCCCAGCTCTAAATGAGCACTTGGTTGTTCACAGGTGCTGACCTCAACCTTCCCTACCCCAGCCAGGTCATTTTTCCACATGCCGGAGTGTACATGCAAGGGTGAGCCCTGGAGCAAAAAGCAGTGGCACAAATATGTGCTGATGCTATTTGTGCCACAGGAAACACACCCCGCCTACACATGCACACTCATCTGAATGCTCCCCTTGACTCAGAACAGGTATCTAGATCAGGTTAACATTACCAATCTTCTATGTAAAAATACTGTACCTAACAGGAAAATAATATACAAGTTCTCATATAGAATTGTGCTGAAAAAAATATATGTAAAGAGAGAAAATAAAAGCATGGAGGCAATAAAATGCAGTACTAGACTATGCATACCCTACATTTAGTGATCAAACAAGCTTTCTCACAAGGCTACACCACTGTTTCTGTCATTCATTTTAGAGTACTGTTTGCTTCTCCTGTAGAGTAGAATACTGGAAAGGGGATGGGGAGAACTTTTTACAGCTCTGTGAAGTGGGGATGACATTTCAGGGAATTAGTCTGTCCTATCTTATAAGGAAGAGAAGATTGTGCTTGGTAGTCCAAACCAACCATGTCTTTTGGGGCACTGATTGCCCCTCCCAATGATGTGGGTCTCTCCACTATGAAATAAAAATAAACGTGTGTAAGTAAGTTCAGATTCAGACTCATATTTTCAACCAACAAACAACACTTATTATCTGGTCATATATACACACACATACATACATATATACACATATCTATATATATACACATACATATGTGTGTGTATATATATGCTTTTCTCCATTTTATCTTTGTTTTACAGTCCACCATATCAAGACCTAAGTCATGCATGGTCAAAACGAGATTACAAGTAAACATAAATCTTTCCGCCACTGAGGAATCAATGGGTCACTGCATACTCTTTTAATATAATACCTGAACTATTAACAGGCCAATTCATTAAACAATAAATCTAAGAGGGGAAAAGGAGATTAAATGACAAGTGGAAGATTTGTACACTGAGGCTAAGTACAGACAGTCAAAAAGCCCAAGATGGAAGGGATTTAATCTATGCACATTTCTCCAAACTGTGTAAATTGGACCATTAGCAAACTGAAGTCATGTTCCCTTTTTTGTTGGCAAAAGCAGGCAGATGCCTGCACTGGCCAAGGCCAGAAGATGGGGATGCTGAAGCACGCCTCCCAGGTGCCAGGTATTGCTGAGGGCACCCAAGCATAGCCAAGCAGCTGTGCCATCCCTCATTGGCTGTCAGACATGTGTGTTCCCCCACTGCCTTGTCATCTGTCAGGCAGCTGGCAGCTGCTTACAAGCAATGGAGGGAGCATGCTCACCCTGCTCGATGGCATGGGGGTCCCTGGGCTTTGTCCAGAGTGGGGGTGTAGAGGTCCACTCCAGGCAGGACAGAGGAAGGGGGAGTGGCACTTGCAAGCTGCCGTGTGGGAAGGTAGTGCTAGTAGTGCACCCTGCATTCCCAGCTGGGTTGAGGTGAGCACAGAGTGCCTCTGCCTTGTCCCAAACACCAGGACCCTATGCTGGAGTGGCTCCAGGAAGGGCTTAGAGGACTCCCCTCCCCCTATCCCCTGCCTTCCCCTCAAGTGGTAAGCAGGGCTAGGCAGGGAGTGACCCACCTCCCTGGGCTGCAGCCCCTGTTCCCACATTAGAATTCCCTGCTGCCATGCACCACAGCCACAGGGGCAGGGCTGCCCGCCCCCCTCCCCTTGCCAGGCAAAGGAGATTCCAATGCTGGAACAGGAGCCACAATCTGGGGACTGGGTGAACACCTCCCCCACCAGCCCTTCCTACCACTCAAGAGGAAACTGCTGCCAGTTGGGCTGGCTCAGCTCAGGCAGGTGAGAGACGGCTGCCAGATCAGCTCGGCACAGAGACCTGCTTCTTCCCCTGCTCCCCGCCCCCACCTCTCAGTGCTAAAATTGGCCTTCACCAGGTGCTGCATAGATGCCCCTGTCTCTCCCCATGGACCAGATCCCCACAGCTGCACAGGAGGTGGTGCTGGGGTGGGAGGGGGTGGCATGGAGTGGCAGGGGAATCCACCAAGTCCATCCTAAAGTCACTGCAGCACAGGGTCCAAGGGCTTGGGACAGGGCAGGGATACTCCTTGCCCCCACAACCCAGGCAAAAATGGAGGGTGCACCACTGGCACCACCTCCCCCTAGCAACTTGTGAGCCCCACTCCCCCTGCCTCTGTCCTGCCTGGCTGACAGTTGGAGACCTCAGGGGTGGAGTCAGCTAGGCACTCAGCTGGAGCAGTGAATCAGGCTCCCTACAAGGTGACGCTTGCAGGGCCACACAGTCAAATGGGATATGGGCAGAGAGTGACCTACCTTGATTCAGGTCAGACCTGACATTTGATAGCCTGGTCCAACCTAGATTGAGTAAATCTGACACTACATGGATGCAGGTCTATCTTAGGCCAGGATTTGCCATTTTGAAGCCAGTCTGTGTGCCCTGAACTTCTTTTTTGTTGTGGATATAAACCGATTTCCAACCACTTAAACCAGAAAAAGTGCAATGTTTGTACCTAGCCTAAGTGATAGATGCTGTAAACAAATAAAAGATACCATACCAACTGACACAAGAGCACACAAGGTAACATAAATACAGGGTTTTCCATTTGCTGTGGGAAAATGTGTATTTTTTCATCTGAAGGAGAAAAAATGTGGATTTTCCTCTTTAAAGGAGAAAATCATGGGAAGCCACAGATTTCCCCTTGCAGGCTGGCAGCCTTCCAACCTGCAAGGAGCTGTTTGTAGCCGCTGGGAGTGGGGAAAGGAGATTGGAGACAGGGGGCACCACATAGGTGCATACATGCACACACACATGGCCGGCATACAGCCAGGAAGCATGGTGGAAGCAGCCCTGGCAGCAGGAAGCAGGTAAGTCTATGGGAGGACTGGAGGGCCAGGGCTTGGGGACTGTCCAGAGAGCTGGGGGGAGGGGTGTGTCTGTGTGTGTGTATGTGTGTGTGTCTAGGGGATCAATGTGTGGGGGGGGGTGCCTGCTGCTGCTGCAGAATGGGGTCCAGGCATTGGGGTTGTGGCTGGGGGAGGGGGGGGGGGGGCTGGGAAGGA
>NW_005842045.1:1752630-1764867 GCF_000455745.1 Alligator sinensis
AGGGAGATGTGTGGCCAGGCCAGCAGCACCAGGGCCAGTGCCTGTGCTCTCAGGGGTGGGGCAGCCAGGAGACATTGCCTGGGGGGTGGAAAAGGGGGAGGCCATGGCCAGGCTACCTGGCATGGCACAGGAGCCCCAGCTCAGGGCAAGTGGTTCCAAAGGCCTCCCCTCCTCCTCCCTTCAGCCTGTGCCAGGGCTGGACTTGATCTGCCACTGCCTGCATGAGTCAAAGTCACCACAGCCGCTGTGCTTCAGCCCAGGTCAGACAGGAGCACCTGGGGTGCACCTTCCAACAGGGCTGGGCGGGGCAGGGAGCTGTTGGTCATGAGTGAGGGGCACTGGCAGGGCTGTGAGGGGCGGCTGTGACTGGGAAGTGAGGGACACCAGAGAGGGCAGGGGTCTGTGGGTCAGGAGTGCAGGGCACCGGCAGGACCAGGGGGCTTGTTCTTCTTCTGGAAGATGACTTCAGAAAGTTGACTCTTCCAACCATTTAAGAGTAGATCTGTCAATATTACTACAATTTTTCAGACTGTTTTCTCCCTCTGGTGGGCATATAGGGGGCAGTCAGTATATGCTGGGCTGTCTGATCTCCTTTGCTACAGGGGCACAATGGTGAATTTATAAGGCTCATTTTTATGTTTGATTTTATTGAAGGCTCCATAGCCTGACTGCAGTTGATTCAGGTTTACTCACACCTTACATGAGAGTTTCTGACCAGGAGGGTATGAAGATGGTAATTGTATGTAGTTGTGTAGTGGAGTGTGATTGTTATTCCATTACTCTTCCCACCCTCTCTGGGGCCATGCTTAAAGTATGGTGCCTTCTGCCTCCTCTATGATGTTTCTGGTGGAGACTAGTAGGGGTTTTCTGCTTCTTAGATGTTTGTGCACTGGGTATTTTTCTATCATGTCATGTAGTGGATGGTCTTCCTATTGGGCTTTGATTGCCAAGTCAAGTAGTATTCCAGACCTCTTGATGTTATGAGGGGGGATTCCTGCCAAGATTAATATGTTTTCCTGTTCTGTCTATACTGGACAGCCACTTATTGTTTGCAGTACAGAATTCAGAGCACAGTCCAATTTGTGGGTGTGGGCGCTATTTGTCCACACAGGGAGGCATTATTCTGCCAGTGTGTATACCATGGCTAGTGTAGTCCACCTGTGTGTATACCACGGCTAGTGTAGTTGTCCTCAAGGTAGAGAAGTTGGCCCCCCATATTGTACCGGCTAATTTTTTAATGGCTGCTGCCCTTGAGGCTACCTTGTACTCCAGGTAGTGGTGGAAGGTTAAGCTTCTGTCTAGAGTGATACCCAGGTAGGTTGGTGTCTTCTTGAAGGGTAACTCTTTTCCCTCCACAACAACTCATATCTTGGCATTCATGGCACAATTGTTCAGGTGAAAAAGTGTTGAGGTCATCTTCTGTATATTCAACTTCAATCGCCAATGTTTTAGGTAGGGAGCTATGAGTTCCATGTCATGGTTCAGTTTGGCCTCTATTGATAATATGTTATTACTGGCAGCAGCAAGTGCCAGATCATCTGCATACATATATTTGGTTAATGTGGTGCTTATGTAGTCTGCCATGTAGATGTTAAAGAGGGTGGGAGCTAGGATAGAGCCTTGTGGTACCACAATCCTGAGTCTCTTGTGATGACTTGTCTTTCCGCATGATGTACTCAAAGTAAAGAACTGATTCAAGATCATCTCCATGATAAAGTTAACAAGACTTCTGTGTGGTAGCATGGTAAGTAGCTTATACCAAAGGCCTGGGTGCCAGGCCATATCGTAGGCTTCTATTAGGCCAACTAGAACCACTCCAACCTTTTCTCAATTCTCAAAGGTTCTCTCAATGTCAGTTGTAAGAGCTGCCACATGGTCAAGGGTTGACTGGTTTCTCCTGAAACCTGCTTGCTCATGCGGCAGCTGTTGATCAACAATTGGTGCAATCCAGTTCAGGATAAGCTGCTCTAGGAGTTTATAAACAACTGATAGAAGTGATATGGGTCTGTAGCTCTTTGGGTCTGCCAGGTCTTTCCCTGGCTTCTTTATTGCAATGATGTTGGCCTTGCACCAGATTTCTGATATCTTGCAATGATGTATGCATGTTAACAGAAAGCTACATAGTCAGTCTTGAGCTATAGGCCCATGTTTAATGAGGCATTCAGGAAAAATGTGGTCAGGACCAGAACCTTTTCCTGTTTTAATGTGAGATAGTGCTGTCTTCATCTCTTCTTCAGTAAAAGCAGCTGTCATGTTTTGATTTGCTGTTGGCGATTTTAGGATGGTGTGGTTTTCTGCTCGATGACCATTTCAAAACTCCTATCTGGTTCTAGAAAGTTGCCGTTTGTGACTAATACTCTTGCAATGGCATTTGGTTGAACAGGGCAAAGTCTTTGTTTCTTTCCCTCTCCAGTTAATCTCTTGATGGTTGACCAAGCCTTTCAGCTTGAATGTAACATGTCACTTGTTCCTCTTCATCTCATTTAGGTGGAGCTCTAGCTTGTCAGTGGAGTGATGTCTATCCATGCTATCAAGTGACTATTCTATGATCTGCAATAGTTTACTGTATTTCTCATCCCAGCAGGGGATGTACTTATTATGGTGCCCTCTGGGTATGGTGACATGGGCTGTTGTAAGGACAATGGAGGTGAAGTTGGTGTATGCCTTGTTGATGTTTTCAGCAGTAGGTGTTGGTAGTTCACATGCTGAATCCTTAGTCTTCTCATAGTGTAATAACCAATTAGCCTTCTGGAAGTTCCATCTAGGTGCTGGTTTGCTTGGTGTTTCAATGACTATGTTAGTAGTTGTTATTATCAATATGGGGTGGTGTTATGATTTGGGAAGGTGGCTTAATAAATACCATTATTGTTGGTTCTGATTGTGTGCCAGCCCACCACACTGTCTTTGTTGGTCTCAGTGCCCCATCTACCATATGTGATGGTCTTTGGTTGTTTAGGGTCAGGTATGGGCAGTACATTGCTGATACTTGCTTAGGTGACCAGTGTTTCTCCATTCTTATTGTTCCAGTGGTAGCTCCAGTGACTATTGTAGTCTCTCCAAATAGAGCAGGCATCGGCATAGTTGGCATCAAGATGCCATCATAGTTGGTTTCAAGATGAAACTGGATGCTCATCTTGCTGGGATCCTATGACCCCAGCTGACTTCCTGCCCTTTGGGCAGGGGGCTGGACTCGATGATCTTCCGAGGTCCCTTCCAGCCCTAATGTCTATGAAATCTATGAAATCATGTCACAGGTTATCTGTGCTTGAGGCTATTTGTACACATTCGCGATAGTAGTATCTGCGATTCTTATCACTGACCATCCAGTCTCCTGTTGTGGTGTATACGTCTGGAGGAGAAGGTAATATAGGTTGTAGTGCGTGAAGGTAGCAATGACTTGCACTTGACTTGGTATAAAGTCTGCAAGTACATAGCCTGGTATCTTCAATCTCTGTTTAGTTTTTCAGTGAGTCTCTTGTAAGAGGATCACATCTGGTTTGTATTCACTATTCAGATGCTCATGTATATTAATCTTGAAGGTTGTAAGACCTTTAACATTGAGTTGTAATATTGTAAGGTTCATGATAGCTTGGAAGTAAATGGACTAATCATTCTGAAATTGTCTCAGTGATGTCTTTCATTTCACTGTGGGATGGACTCCTCAGCTACTCACAGGATGTACCATGAGAAGGTATATGTCTTGCATCCTGCCAGGGGGCTGCGGGCTGGGAATGAGGAGCACCAGAAAACACAGAGGGGCAGGAGTCTATGGGTCACTGGTAAGGCTGGGGGTCAGGAGTGAGGGGCACTGGGAGGGGGCTGTGGCTTGAGAGTGAGAGGCAATGGCAGGGGCAGGGCACTAGCATATCAGGGCTGCTCAGCACCAAAAAGCAGCTGGGGGGCGGGAGAATAAGGGAACAGCCACAACTGGACCCGTGTCCTAGTGAACAAAGAAAGCAGGGGGAGCTCTGATTTTCTATGATAAAAAAAACACAAACTCAAACGCCAAAATATATAGGTATTTATCATTTATTTTATTATAATGATTGAAGCACTGGTAGGCTTCCAATTTGCTTTAAAATTGTAAATATATCAATACAACATTGTGTTAAATTGAGATCTATATATATAGTGGTGTTTCATTTTAATAGCAGAATTTGGGTTTTTTAATCACAGAATTTGGGGTTTTTTAAATCAGACAATTTGCAATTTTTAAACAGAGAAAACCAGGATCCTTGCATAAAGATATGCACTTACCTTGTACAAAATAAGACTTTTGGAAGTGTTATAAGACCTTATTTGGGAAGACAGTTAGTAGACTGGGTTATGTATTGGGGTATAGTTGTGGGATTATTATTTATTAATCTATTTTAATGTTCTATCTGATTTATAATGCATCTTGTTCTTATGTAAGCCATGCTGAGCCTTTCTAGGGGAGGGCAGCACGTAAATCAAATAAATAAGTAAATTTAATACAGAGGTCAATTGAATAAGATGTGTTAAACAGCTCTTTTAAAAAGTCTCCTCCATCTGATCTTCATGTTGCTTGGTATTCATTTATTCACTGTTCATCCTCAGAAGAAACTGAAATTTATCCTTGTTCTGTTTATCAGCTCCCATGTGCTGATACCCTTCCCATTTACCCCATTACAGAGATTTTTTTGTAATATGGGGCCAACTGTACCATAACCATGTTAAACAGTATCTTACAGCTTGTGTAGTCCTTTTTTTCTTGTTTTCTACATGTAAAATGGTGGCAGAAAAGAATCACTGCATGTTCTGCTAAGGTTGTTGCTTCATTAGACTGTAACCTGTACTTGTTCTGTAGCTAGAACAATGGGATCCTGGTCTGTGTAGGGACTCCTAGATACTACCACAGTCCAGATGATCATTATTAGTAGTAGTATTGTTATTAATCATCGTCATCCCAGTGCACAAATCTGGTCACTCTTTTCCTCATATTTAGTGACCAATCATATTAACTATGACAACCTTTCCTTCTTTCAGTAACATCATAATTTCCAGTGTGCCTTTACTATCACATTCCTGGAACTCTGCAGCAAACTTTGATCTCTGCTTTGCCTCCTGGCAGCACTAACTTCTTAAGGAAAAAAATAAAAATTTGAAAATATTCTTCTGAACCTGAAATGTGCTTTGGGTGAAGAGCTGATATTCTGCTAGCAGATATTCATTGCTGAGACAAGATTTGTGTTGCCAGAGTTAAGGAAGTGGCAAATCCTATATATCGCCTTTGTGCTGCCTTAGAAATCTTTAGTGTGGCACAAAACCTGAGAGAACAGATGTCCCTGCCCCTTGTTCCTGGTGGAGGTGTCATGGGTAGGTCCAGGGCTTTCCAGCTGTCCTGGGTAGGGCCTTCCAAGGCTTCAGGAGCCTGATCCTCAATGGCACTGGCCCTGGCTGCATGGCACTGACCTGGGACAAGTGTCCTCAAGTACAGAGTGAGGTCCCTGGGCTTCCCTTCTCCACACCTCAAATGCATGCCCCAGGTAACACCCAGGGCCATGGTCTCACAGAATTGGGAGTGGCAGAGGCCCAGTCCTGCAGGACAGTGACCAAGTGTGATATCTGTCTCTGTCCACTTATCAGATAGGATATGCTGAGACGTATTTCAATACAGCTGACTCACCACTAACACAATATTGATTTGTAACTAAAGATATGGCTCCTGGGCTGGATTTCGGCCAGGGAACCCAATCATCTGACCCATAGAGCTACCTGTGAGTCTCAGACTAGACCTGTACACCACGTGCAGCATGCTTCAGCCCCAGCCCTGTGTGCTACCTGTGGTGTATGAAGCCAGACTGGCACAAGCTGCATATGAATTCATGGGGCTGGTCTGGGGCATATACAGAATGCAGGACCCATGCCAAAGCAACTTATTGTATTGGATGTAACCCATGGGGCCAGTCTGTGCGCCCAGTCTGGCTTACAAACTGGCCTTCAGCCCATCATTTGGTCTCTGGGCCTAATTAAGTATGATACCCCTGCCATATATACATTTTGTTCATAGAAAGAAATGTTGGCAGTTTCCATCTTAGATTGGGTTCCATTATCTCTAGCTTTTGTTACCTGGTTCAACCAAACCATAGATCCAAATAGCCCTTGAACACCAAGGAAGTTTGGACAATGATGTAAAATTTGTGGCTTAAGTCAACCTCCATTTTCCCCTAAGCTTTAGTAGTTTGCTCTGTGAGGGTTCGTCTTCTGAGGACACATACAGGGTGTGTCTACAAGAGATGCTACATCACCATAGCCACGAACTATGGCAACATAATTCGTCACTACAGTGACATAGCATCGGCGGGCATGAAACTTGATGCCATTGCTACTGCACAGTAGGGTTGGAAATGAGTCATGCACCACCAGGACCGTGCAGTAATGGCAGTAAAAACTGTGCAGCTGGGTGCACGTGTAGATATGCCCACATAGTATCAAATCAACAGCAAGAGAAATAAGATAGATGCTTTCCTTGGATTTACAAACTGTAAATCCATCTCAGACCTTTGTAGAAAACAATAACATTTCCTATCAGTGAAATTCAGATCCTCTGGACAAAAATTATGCCTTAATTCAGAGTTTGCTTTGACAGCTTAAATAGGACTTAAGTCTGACTTTGTGCATGGGGTGAATTTTATCCAAAATAAAATATTTATATGAGGTTTTGTCATGAATTGTTAACATACAATCTTTGGAAACAGTCTAAAAGTAACAGCTGCAAAAAATGGAAAGGTATTTAAACCTTTACTAAGCTATAGTGAAAGAACAAGTGACTAAGGATCTGACTCTTGGTTATTGGACTGTAATACAAGGAAGAGCAAAAGCAGCAACAGACCTTCTTCCAGAACAAAAACAAGTTTCCAGAGGATGAACCAAAGAGGGTTTTTTCCCTCATAAAGAGCAAAGAAAAACTGTAACTGAAAAGACAACATTCAGCAAGGAGATTGTGTATCTTTTTGAGGACCCATAAATATAAGGGGAAAGTCATTTTCAACTATGTTAAGAATAAAAGAAGAAAGGACAGGCTGGATCCTTTTCATCCACTCAAGTTTAAAACTGAAAAAATAATGTTGCATGTTAGAGAACAAGATAATTTTTTTTCACAATTCAAAATGTAACAAACATGCTTTAAATTCCGCAAGTGGGAAATCTTCTAATGAATTTTCCTGTTTTGTTTGGAAACAAACTGTAAAATTAGTGTATCTTCTCTAAGAGTGACCATTGTGTTTATTTTGAATTATCAGACATGACAAATACAATTACACAAGATACACTAGTTCTATAAAGGTGACCACTATGGCACAGAAAATCAGTGTCCTCCCCTGCCATCTTAGATTCAATAGGTGGAAATGGTTCCAATGCCCTTTCTAAAGTGAAAACAGCTGGAAGCAGCGGGTGTGACTGTGAGAATTCAGCCAGGACACAGGCAGCTTGGCCTGCAGGTAGGCCCTGAAAGGCAACCAAGAAGTCAGCTTGGTGGGGGTACAGGTTACAGGAGCATCAGAGTGGAGTCGTGAGCAGTGGAGCAGAGAAGGTGGAGCCAAATCCCAAGAAAGCCAAGAGGGAGATCTGAGAAACAAGGTGCAAGCCGAGATCAGAAGTCAGGAGTCAGACAGCTGAGTGCCAAGTTCCAGGGAAGATGCGTGGGCAAGAACAGGGGAAGCCAAACCCAAATCAGGATCCAGGAGAACCAGAGAGAGCAATGAATGAGCACAAGGTTTCTCAGAGCAGATCAAGGCTTTTGTGGAAGTATGCCTAAAGCCTGAGGCTGCAGGTGTGCTTAAAAGGGCTAGTGGAGCTCTCCGCAGCAAGTCCAGTTACAGAGGAGTGGGGCAGTTGCATTAGCCCGGGATCAAGGTCAGGTATGGAAGATCACGAGCTCAGCCCAGCTGGGCCTGACAGAGCAGAGGCTCTCATAGTGACCTGCCGAGGCAACAGGCTGCATTGTGGATGGGAGTTAAAATATATTGACCTATGTTTCAGTGTGCTGGAAGTGAAACTGGAAATGGATGGAAGACAGAAATTCTGTTTCATGAAGGATTTTAAGATTTCAAAATTTGGTTTCAAATGAATCTTGTTGTGAACATATAAACATTTAGCAATTCCCCGCAAAATAAAATTAAGAAAAATATTGTTTGGAATAGATCAAAGTATTTCATTTGGACAAAATCCAACCATTTCATTGTTTATTTTGTATTATATTGTTGCATACACTATAATACAAAAATAGGAGTCATTTCTAAATGAAAACAAAATCATGTTCTGTTCCAAAAACATCAGGATGTCTTCATATTGTTGCAGCATTTTTGGGTTTTTTCCAAAAGGAAATATAGGCAAAAATAATACAATTTTAGATGGAACTGCATTGTGCTGACAGATAATGCTTCCCCTGATGTTTTACTGACCATTTCTGGTAGGAGGGAGCAGGCCGTCAAAAAAGGAGAAAACACATAGCTTCTTAGGCAGAGAGCTCCCTGGATTAGAATCCTTGACCATTTCTAAGCAGGATAGCTACCTGATAACTTTTTGTCTGTCACCATGTTCATAGAGGACCCTGTGTACATGGTCCATGAATTCCATGAATACATAAGAATATCCCTGGTTCCAGTCATCAATTTCTCATTCAAATGAGAACAAATAAGAAGGCAAACCCCCCCCCCCCCCCCCCCCTCTGAAATCTAGGCCTACTTTCCCTCAGTTTCAAAACAATTAATTATCTAGTGGAGACAGGATTTTGCCACTTGTGTGTGCGTGCATGCATGCCTATTCACATGCACACATACATCACATAAACATGTGAGTACAAAAATAAATTTGGTGCATAGCTCCCATCCATGAAGCAACCACTCTCTTTTCAAGATTTAGACAAAGCAGTTGACTAACCTTCATTTCACTAGTTCATTTGTATGGCTTCAAGTGCTCTTTTTCCCATTAGCATTCATTTAAACATATCCATAAAGATACACAGGAAAGTAAATTGATGCTTCTCATAGTAGTATTTTGTAGAGACAGCAAAACACTTCTCATGGTAGTATTTTGTAGAGATAAAAAAACACAGTTTTTCATATGTAATACAATGTGACAAATAACATGTTTCAAAGAGAAGCTGAAGCAAGGAGAGAGAAAATGAGAGAGGAAATGAGAATACAGAGAAATCTTATATCCTTTTGTACATTAGCGTATGTTTCCTTCTATGATCCCCACATGATGTAAAGGCAACCATATATTGAGTAATTCCACTTGAAGTTATTTTGTTAAGCTGAAGAAATATAAATGGGAAGTATTCAGGCAAGCAATGAATACCCTAAATGTATCATCACCCAAATTATTTTCAGATGAATTAACCCATCTTTAATTAACCCTCAAACCTGAAACATAAGCAATTAAGAAGCATCACTATAAACAAAACAATTCTTGATTTTTAAATATATGTATATAGATTCATTAACACGGTTTATAAAATATATAAGTGAATATCTGGGTTACATGTGAGTAGACACAGAATTCTTTAATGTCACAGACACAGAAGTTAATATTGAATATTAGTCTGTATAACCCTTGGAGAATTTGTACAAAAGCAAGCATTTGTAATTAACTATACAACTATACAACTATTTCTGTTTATTCATTTTTTTATTGGAATTCTGTATAACATCCCAATTCCTACTTGCTTTGTCTGCCTCTATGTACAGTACAAGTTACTATTTCTATTAGGTTTAACTTTATATATATTATATTACTATATAATATTAGATAATAATGTCATAACATTGCATTATCAGCTGATACTAGTGTAATGTACATAAACATGACATAATCCTGAAATGGAGTAGGTGGAATGGCAAAACACTTAAGCACTGCAGTAGGGCCAGGATTTCTCCCAGCATCTATTTCTGGCTCCCCAAAACATATATGGCCGCATAGGCCTGTATTTAATATGAAGTGTTCTACTGGGTTTCATATTTTGCTTCACCAGGATTGGGGATGCTCCATAATACTTCCAACTCAAGGAAACACCATGATGTATTTGCAAGAATTAGATACTTCCATTCTCACCAGCCATCCAGTACTGCAGATATCTTAATGTTCTGAAGTGCAACTAATGTTGCACTTCAGAACATCAAAGCATTAAATGTAGTGTTTTAAAATAGCACCTCCAATATCTCATTGTTAAGGCCTTAAGTTTTTGAGTGCAGATCACATGCAGCTTTTTAGTGCATGTTGCTTGTTTCTTGTTTCCTTTAAGTAAATGAGCAGTGTTCCAGAGTACAGGCATGCAGGTAGATTTGGCAAGATCTTAACTACAGACCTATTCTGCTGTCCATTGCCAATCACAGGTACAGTTCTCAGAACAATGCAATTTGGTATCCGTACTGGATGCAAAGTAAAAGGAAATGTTTGAAACAATGCCAGGAGCTCCATCTTTTCTTCAGCCAAAATAATGAGCAGAGTTTTTTTGTTTGGTTTGTTTGTTTGTTTGTTTGTTTTAATAAAAATATGTTGATGGCATGGAAATACTCAGCATCTTCATAGTTACTATTGTGTTTAGCTGTATAAAATGGTATTCTGATCTGAAAATGAAGAGTAGTGATTCCTAGGAGAAAGATTATTAAAGCAGTGGTTCTGGCTCAAGATCTGAGCCTAATGTGACAGAAGATTAGCATTAGTGTAACTGTTTGTCTCCCATCCAAACATAAATGTAAACACCTATTAGAAAAGTACCTCAGTTGTTTAACCTATTTTATTATTACCCGTATACATTAATGTTGCTATTAGTTTAACAAAGCATAGCAGAAGAGGCAGCAAACCTTGTTAGAAAAGTGTAATTTTGGAATTCTTTTTTCTACACTGTAAATCTGAGTTGCAGGCCCATACAATCATATTCATATTTTCCTATATCTATTTCATATGCTCTCTGCTCTCCTTTACGCCTTTAACGCTAGACCGGGGGTTTCAAAGATATGTCCCAGGGATTGGATCTGGCCCAGTTCTGGTTCGCACCCTGAAACATCAGAGTGGTCCCTGCAAGTTGCTATGGGTTGTGCTGCATGTGACGACTGCTCTGGGTTAGCCACTTGTTTTTTCACTACAGCTGTGCAGCACCACCCCACAGCTGTGGTTCTGAGCCATGCAGTACAGCCCCATGCTGGTGGTGGCTCCGAGCAAGCTGGATACCCTTGCGCTAGACTAGAACAGGAGAATAGTCACACACTGTGACAGATTGACAGAGCTAACCATCAGATGTTTCCTTAGAGCCACATAGATGAATAGACCATTTGAACTGGCTAATAGCTGGCCAAATCATCACTAGGTGATAATGACTTTTTTTTTAAGTGAAAGAACAATGACAGATGATTTCATACTTTCTGGGATAGTGCTAGCACAGAGTAAAGAATGAATGTGGCAGATAAAAAAAAAAAAATTGATCTAAAAAAGAAGTCTAACAAGAGTATACTCATGTGAAGGTCACAGACCCAAGCTTTCTTTCAGTGTCAGAATTGTAAAAAATCCTCTGATACAGTGATGGAGTCAAATTCTGATGAACCTGTGATAGAAAGTGTTGACAGATTTGAGAAACAATGTGGGAAGAAGGAGCTCAGAAGTCATTAAGAAGCTAGGAAAACCTGAGCAAAATTCAGAGTCGTTAATACTGGCACGTGCACCATTTCACAGGTGGCTAATAACAGAAAGGGTAGGCCAGGATTTTTCAGTAATTTTACAACTCAGAATAGTAATTCCCCTAGGAAGAAACATGGGTTTAATATAAATCATGAAGAAACAAAGTTGGCCCAAGTCTACTATTTTAAGCTTCTACAAACTTTTAGAAGTTTTCAAGGACTATGGACATGGTGCATATTTACTCTCAGCATTAAAGGTACTCATCATTGATGAGTCGTGCTGCACTGATTTGATAGGATTGGATTAGGGTGACTAATCACAGTAGGCCCAACTGATGCATTTCCAGTTAAGTCATGGGTCAATTCTATTTTCAGTTATACAAGTATAAATCCAAAGTAAAAGCCTTCATTTTGGTAGCTCATGCCAGATTTATCTGAGGTTACAGAACACAGAATGTAGTCTACAGCTTAGTTGGCTAGGTACAGACATTCAAAAAGCCCAAGCTGGAATCGGTCTAAGTTACATGCTTTTCTGTGAGTGCTGTAGTTTCATTCAGTAGTGAACAGAAACACACATTCACCCTTTTTTTTTTTTTTTTTT
>NW_005842045.1:1764877-1767616 GCF_000455745.1 Alligator sinensis
GGGGGGAGAAGAAGGAAACAAATCTTAGACCCAGTTCCACCATTTTTAAACCAGTCTATGTGTGCTGAACTTCTGTTCTGTTACAGGTATAGACCAGTTTCTGATCACTTATACTGGTTAAAGAGTAATGTCTGCATCTGGCCCTTAAGTTAAACTAAGAACACTATCTTTTCTTTATTGAAATTAAAATGGAAGAACAAATGCATAAGAAATTCTGGTTCTTCCAACTCTAAAATTAGAAGATTAATTTGCTCTCCTCTTGCAAACATCAAGGGGCAGCGTTCCTCTCTTGTGTAACTCTACTAACTTCATGAAAACTTATGTTATAATCCTGTGGAAATAAGCGTCTAGTTTTTATTGATGTGGCTACTATATAGCTTCCGATCAAATATTTTAGTAAAAGAATATTATTTGAACTTGATTTGAACATTTAACATTTGTAGGATGAAGACTATACTAAATGATGTTAATAATGCTAATATTCAAGATGATGAGTTGGTTCTATGTAGTATGAATGAGTGTGATCAATATGATCTTAAACCTCATTTAGTAATGCACTAAGGAAAGTTTAAATACTGTTCCATTTCTCTTATTCTATTATTTTTGCAGTATTCATAAATAGTTTACCCTTTCTACACTGTATATATTACAGAAAGTATATGAATCTTAAGCACTTGTTTTCAGTTTATAAGATAGTTAAATATTATTAGAGTAAGGTGAGCAAGTTTTTTAAATCAGTTTTACATTCTCTGTTTTCCCCCATTTATTTCTCTTCTTTTAAGGACCCTGTGAAGGAGTGAGAGAGAGGAAACAAAATCCCCGAGGTGCCTTCTGTGCGGGACAGGGGAGGTCAGGAGAAAAAAAGCATCTGGCAGCAACAGATAGGGAAAGTGAAAGCAAGCAACACTTACAGCACAGAGGGCCAGCAGGGCTGCAGCTGGAGACTGGAAGGGAAGAGAAGCAATCACCGCACTTCCAGAGCAGCATCTTGCTCTGGATTGGAGGAGGGAGGCTGTTTAGAGGTATTTCCGGCCCCAGAAAGGGGCAGAGTGAGGTCGATTCCCTGCGAGCCGCAGAGAGAGTAGAGGCTGAGCGTCCTGGCAGGCAAGAGTTGTGAACCCTGCCAGAGAAATGATGCGAGTGTGACCCAGAGAAGGAGGCAGGTGGAGGTCTGCCCACACAAGGCTTCTGATAATCCCTGGAGCAGAGTGACAGCTGAAGACCTGGGGCAGAGGCCAGAAGAATTGCTGGTTTCAGGTTAGAGTCCCACTGCAAATGGGCGAAATACAACTACTGTGAATGCTCATGAGTAAGCTGGGGCAGGCCTGTGCAGAGCAGCGACTAGATTAACTGACTTTTTTTATTGTGATTTGGACATGAGAGCCTGACCCCAGGTGAAGGGGACATGGGCTGAGTCAGACAAAGAGACTAAGAGACGTCAGGTTTTGCTTTCTTTTCTTTTTTGGATATTTGAGTGCAGGTCAAGGCCAGACCCTGAAAGGGTGTGTGCCTAACTAAAGCCAATGGTCACCCTGGTGGCCGAGGGAGGAACAGTAGACCAACGGGCATCATTAATATCTGGCTGAAGAAAATTACAAGTACCATCTGGAGAGGCTGGGGTGGGGCAAAGGGGAGGTTTGGAGCCCCACAGAAGAAAACAGGGATTGAGAGCTGGTAGGATCACCTTAGGCATTGCCACCTAGCAATATAATATCATCAAAGTTGTGGCAAGTGAGAAACATAAAACCAACATCCTGGCAGACCAGGTTATCTGAAGCCAAGGTCCACCCTGTCACCGCCTGTAGGAAAATGAGCTCAGGGCAGTAGCAGCAAGCCCTATAATACCTACAGCCATCACATTGCTGCATTGGCCAGGAAAGCAGAACCCACCCCAGGGATAGTGATGGAGTTAGATCCACCAATAGGGGGTGCTTTAGGCACAGAGACCATGCAGCAGACCTTGGGCCTGGTTGTGCAGTTATTGCAGCAGCAGCAGCAACAGGCAGTCAGACAGATGGCAGTGGACAAGCAGCTGTTGAGACAGCAAGAGTTAATGCAGTGTCAGTTGGTAGATTTTTGGGCACCAAAAATGACACGGAAAGATGACCCTGAAGCATTTTTAAAGAGTTTTGAAAGGGCCACCATGGCATCAGGATTAGATCCATCAACATGGGCTACCAAGTTAGGGGTACTGTTAGTAGCACAGGCACAGGTGGCATACAGTAACATGTCGCGACTAGATGCACATAATTATGGGAAGGTTAAGGAGGACATTTTGTACTGTTTGGATATTACCCAAGAGAGGTACAGTGGCAGCAAGCCCTACAACCCCTATAGCTATCACAGACCCTTTCAACTGATTGGGAAGAATGCTTACTTACTAATGCTCCTTTGTGTTATCTCTTTGCAAAGCAAATCCTCTCATTTAAGATGCAAGATGAAGTCTCCATATACCTTCCACAGTTTCTGCCCTTTCCAACAGTAATCACAATGCTCTGAAATGTAGAATATTTATTAGCATTATTTCATCTACTTTAGTAGTTACAAAAATTAAAAAAAACTTCTCTGAAAATGTATATAGTATATATAGCATATAACCTGTGTTATGTATATGTTGTGCATATACATATATGCACATAGACTACATGTGTCTATAGATTCATAGGTTCATAGATCCTAGGGTCAAAAGGGACCTCAACAGATCATTGAGTCTGACCCCCTGCCTAGGCAGGAAAGAGT
>NW_005842045.1:1767647-1784734 GCF_000455745.1 Alligator sinensis
GACAGATGGTTATCCAGACTTCTCTTAAAGACCCCCAAGGTAGGGAAGAGCACCACCTCCCTTGGAAACCCATTCCAAATTTTGGCCACCCTTACCATGAAGAAGTTTTTTCCTGATATCTAGCCTAAATCTGCTCTCTGTCAGTTTGTGACCATTGTTCCTTGTTACCCCAAGAGGCATTCTGGTGAACAGAGCATCTCCGATCCCTTGCTGCGTCCCCCTAATGAATTTGTAGGCGGCCACAAGATCACCTCTCAGCCTTCCCTTGCGGAGGCTGAAGAGGTCCAGGTCCCTCAGTCTCTCCCCATAGGGCTTATCCTGTAAGCCCCTAACCATACAAGTAGTTCTCCTCTGGACCCTCTTGAGTCTATCGACATCCTTCTTGAAGTACAGTGTCCAAAACTGGATGCAGTACTCCAACAGCAGTCTGACCAATGCCGCATAGAGGGGAAGTATCACCTCCTTGGTTCTATTTGTCATGCATCTGCTGATGCATGATAAAGTATGGTTAGCTTTGCTGATGATTTCATTACACTGACAACTCATGTTCATCTCCGATTCCAATATGACTTTGAGATCCCTTTTTACTTCTGTGCTGCTGAGAGGGTCACTTCTCAGCCAGTAGATGTGCTGGATATTTTTGCGCCCTAGGTGCAGCACTCTGCACTTGTCCTTGTTATACTGCATCCTATTGTGTACTGCCCACTTTTCTAACCTGTCCAGGTCTCTCTGCAATCGTTCCCTACCCTCCGGAGCATGCACTTCACCCCACAATTTAGTATCATCCGCAAACTTGGACAGAGTACATTTCACACCCACATCCAAGTCACTGATGAAGATATTGAAGAATACAGGCCCAAGGACCGAACCCTGCGGGACCCATGTTCATATATGTGTTCAGTATTAGGCATCAATTAGTTTCTATTTTACAACAGGTCCATTCAAATTATTATTTTCTATTCATTATAATTCAATCTTGTTGAAGTAAAGACAGGTAACTAATCGATCATTTCAAATATATATTGCCTGAAACTTTAAGGCACAGTGTTAATCTGGTTGGGATTAAGGAAAAGTATTAAAATTAATGAAATGATAGCATCTGTATCTGCATATGCAAATGAGGATGAATGGTATGCCCAACAATAGCATAAGCAAAAGATTATGATAATAAATTGTGTTATCTGAATTAATGACTGGCTAACCCCACTTGATAAGGTCATAGTAAATCCCAGTGCACTTATTACTAAAATTTATCATTCAAGCCTGTAGATCCATTTAATTATTACAGTCTGTCTTAACAAGCAGATAAAAATGTTAAAGCACTGAACAGTTTTTCAATCAGAGAACAAGTCTGAAAAGGAAAACTTTTCGTTTGTTTTTTTTCAAAACTCTCTCAATTTTTAGTGTTGCTTTATATATAATCTGAACCTCACATATACAGTATGAATGCAATCAGGCAGCTGCTCAAATAATTAGAAAGGGAAAAAATATAAAGTATTTATTTTACAATTTTTCCCAGTTCCCCACCTCATGATAGGTTTCAATATTTGTGCCTTGTATCACAGCAAATAGAAGACTCAAAATTGAAATTGCTGTGATAAAAAGTGCTATAAAGTTTGTTTTATCAATGTATCTGTCTCCATTTAGAGCACCTACAGGGCCAGTCACAGAGCTGATATTTTCAAAGTAGAAGCTATTTCTTATTGGACACATCTACACATGTGCCCAACTGTGCAGTTGTTACTGTGCAATCATTTAGCACCTGCTTTAGTAAGTACTAACTGACTTCTCAGTAACCACTGTTATTGTGCAGTGGTGGCGTTTCCAATCCTACCACACAGTAGGGCTGTGTGAAACGGCACCGTTCCATTTTGACTTACATTTCAAAGTTTCAACAGAACAGTGTTTTGTTTTGAATTTTGTTTTGATTCAAAACCACTGTTCTGTTAGGAAAGGTAGCCCCTTCTGAGAGCATGAGGTCTGCCATGTTTCAAGGAGATGGGGGCAGGGGTTTCAGGGAAACTGCACCTCAAGCTGCAGACAAGTGAGACTCATGACATGGGTGACACTGTGTGTATGTTAAGACACAGCAGGGGGAAAGCTGCAGGCCTGCTAGCCCCTCCTGAGGCCATGAAGCCTGCCAGCTGTCAAGGAGATAGGTGTGAGGGTTTGGGGAAACTGCACCTCAAGCTGCAGACAAGTGAGACTCATGACATGGGTGACACTGTGTGTATGTTAAGACACAGCAGGGTGAAAGCTGCAGGCCTGCTAGCCCCTCCTGAGGCCATGAAGCCTGCCAGCTGTCGAGGAGATAGGTGCAGGGGTTCTGGGTTCTAGATCCCTGCACCTCTGGCTGCTGACAGGCAAAACCTGTGACATGGGTGCTTGTGCAACTGACTGTGTCTGTCTTAGGACTCAGGGGAGTGAAAACTGCAGGCCTCCTAGGCCCTGCTGCAGCCATGAAGCCTGCCAGCTGTCAAGGAGATAGGTGCAGGGGGAGTCTGGGTTCTGGGGCCCTGGACCTCTAGCTGCTGACAGGCAAAACTGGAACACACAGCTCAGTAACTGACACCAAGGCAGAAGGCAGGGCAGTTCAAACAATGCTGCCTTTTACGCAGTTTTTCCATCCTTCCCCCAGAGCACTGGGATTGGAAGAGACCTCAGGGAAGTGTGACAGTCACTGGCCAGCTACGCAGTCCATAATGAGAGCAGTCCTTCCCCACCCCCTGCTTCCCCCCTCTTCCCCCTCCCTCTCCTTACTTTAGTTTCTGTTTCCCTGCAGGCAAGCCCAACTTGAGCTTTGAAACTCAAAACATTTTCAAAATTTTGAAACATTTTGACTCGCCTCATTTTGTTTTGATGCTGTTTCAAAACTCTGTTTCATTTCGATTTCACTGTTTTGAGCTAAAACAAGTCAAAACAGCACTGAAACAAAACTGCTGGTGAAATTTCACACAGCCCTACTGCACAGTAGCACTGTTCGTGCTCACTGATGGCAACAAAACATCTCATGTAGACATGCCCACTATGTGTTTATATACAGTGGCTAACCCAGTAGGGACCTAATCTTAACTTGGAGTTCTTAGTAGTACTGTAGTATAAATCATAATACTTACCTATTTCTGTGTTTCCCATCCATAGATATCAAAGTGCAAAAGATGGTATTATTATTGCCAAAGACTTTCTAAAGAAATATTATTATCCCCATTTGATGAAGTTGGCTATAGGTGGTGCTCATTTTTAATCTCTGAATAACAATTAAGTGCATGCATATAGCTGTGTGTGTGTTTACCATACACATCAGTTATTTGAATATGCACACAGTTAAGCATCTAATTGGCCATGCATGTATTAAATATATATGTCACAAATACAGATTAGATTTTAATTTACATAAGTTGAAAGGGTACAAAACTATGTACTTGTATGTATTTAAATCTGATATTAAATGTCCAGCCTGTTCACAGACCAGCTTTGAAATCTCTGAATAGTGATGTAAGAACAAACTATAAGTCCCCTCAAATGGGCAGATGGAAGGATACATAAATAGAAATCTACTAGGAGCAGGAACACCAGCTGAGAGAACAGGAATGGGAGTCTGTGTACAAAGGTGTAAAACAAGGGACACTGACCAACGTCCTTGAAGGCATCCAATGACACTATCAAGAGAAACTCTGCCTGGAGATGTGAAATGATAAGGGAACTCTCACAGAGTACCTTGCAATTTAGTGTCCTCCATCTAAACTGGCAGATAACTGTCTTGGTCAGTAACTTTACAGGTTCACAGACAGGGGAAGCATGAAGGAGTGGATGTGTGGAAATGTGGAATCAGAACCTGAACACATGGCTTTTATGGAGCTGACAGGTGTTATAATAGGGGTGGGCAATTATTTCGGCTGGAGGGCCGCTTAATGGGTTTTGGTGAGCTGTCAAGGGGGAGGTGCCACACTCCCATGCTGCCCTTCAAAGGTACCCCACCCCCTGATCACCATCTTGCTATGAAAAGCACACCCCCACTAAGCCCTGACCTTTGCCACCAGAAGTCCCACCCCTTGCACCCAGAAGTATTCCTTTTGGGTACAGGGGGGTCACAATTTTAACCAAAAAAAAACAAAAACAAATCATACACTAAAAGTCAAATATCTACTATAACATATTTTAATTTTATTACAAAAAATATTTTTGTCATGATTTCTATTTGTGTAGTGTATATAGAGGTGACTGCATAATTGGTCAAAAATAAAATCCTACTCATGGTATGTATAGATTGTGGGTGTGTGGGGTTTGTGGGGTGGGGGAAGGATGGGGGGCTGTGGGAACCCATCACACACTCCTTCCCAGTGCATAGCCCCTGTCACTGACAGCAGCAGCCAGGAGCACAGCCAGGCCAGCCCACCTATAATGCGTGTGGCTCCCCACTGCACACGTGCAGCTCCCAGTACTCACACGCCACCAGGGGAAGCCCCATGTGATGGAACCAGCTGCCTTCCCTGTCCCCTTCCACCACAAAAGAAGGGGGTGGGGTTCCCCATCACTTCCAGCAGAGTCCCGGCAGCTGCATATGGTGGGGAAGGCAGCCAGGCTACATCACATGGGGCTTCCCACAGTGCCACGTGAGTGCCATGAGATGTATGTGCACTGCGAGGAGCCCCGCATAATAGAGGAAACTGGCTTGTCTGTGCTCCTTGCCACCATGTGCAGCTCTGCACTCCTGCCATCCCCCTGGGCATGGGCTTCATGCTTCAGCCAGCCCCAGCCCCACACTCCCTGCCCCCACCCAGCTGCAGTTCAACGCCACCCTGTCCCTGTCGCTTCCAGCTCCCACCCCCCTGCCGCTTCCCTGCCTGCTGGCCAAAGTGTGGCAGAGAGGCAAGGAGGAGCCACTGGAGGCCAGGGAAGCCAAGCAGATCCCCCAGAGGTTGCAGCAGTGACAGCAGCAGCCCCACCCAAAAGCAGCCTGCTGGCTGGGCCAGGCTCTTCTGCACAACAGGGTGGGAACTAGGTGCATGGACTGGGCAGGGTACAATTGATTGGTGGGTTCCCACAGGCTGGATGAAGTTGCCTGGAGGGCCAGAGCTTAGTGAGACTGCAGCTGGAGTACTGTGTCCAGTTCTGGGTGCTGCACTTCAGGAAGGATGTGGAGAATCTTGAGAAAGTCCAAAGGAGGGCCATGCACATGATTAGAGGTCTAGAGACTAGGTCATATGAGGAGAGGCTGAAAGACTTGGGACTGTTCAGCCTGGAGAAGAGAAGACTCAGAGGGACTTGGTGGCAGCTGGTAGGTATATTAGGAGGGTACATTGGGACCTGGGGAGCATCTGTTCACCAAGGCACCCCAGGGGAAGATGAGAAACAATGGGCACAAAATGATTGCAGATCGCTTCAAACTGGACATAAGGAAAAACTTCTTTACAAGTCAAGCACCAGGAGTCTGGAACAGGCTCCCCCCAGAGCTGGTACAGTCACCCACCCTGACGATCTTCAAAAAGCTTCGGACCCCAGCAGTCATCCCTGCCCAAGTGCAGGGCGGATGGACCCAATGATCTTATAAGGTCCCTTCCATCTATATTTTGCCCACCCCTGTTATAATGTATAGAGGGAGATGTGTCAGGCTTTTCCTGTCATCTCAAAAGGGAAGACGTTAGCATCCTCTCTGAATTGTATCAGCAACATGCCCATACTCATGGCTCCTTAGAGGAGCAGCCAGTCTTTGTCCCCTATTCTCATGAATTGAATCAAGAGTCCCATGACTCTTGAATTTAGCAAAACAGATCTAAATATGGTGGTTTAATACCACTACTGTTATATATGTAATGGTAGTCTAAGAGGTAAAGTCTAAAAGGTACAGTTCAAGAATTTCAGATTAAAACAAATTCTAATACATTAAAGAATAGAGAAGTACTTTAGTATTTGTTCCTGAAGTAAAATGAGTGGGATCCAATTAATTAATTTCTACCAAGGCCTAAAATTATTTTATTAGTGTTTTTAAAAATAGTTACTACAAATCAGTATTTATTCCCAGTTTGCTACTTTCAACTGCTGTAAGGCCTGCTGCTGAGGCTTCTGCTGTCCCTTATCTCATTAACTGTGACATAAACACCTTTGATGAAATGAAATGGCGAGTACAGCAAATAGGGTAAGCTCTTTTTCTGCACTGTAATACTCCTCTATGTACTGGAGATCTGATTTGCTGGCCTTTATTGACAGATGATAACACATTTTGTGCAAGTGCCAGCCAAAAGATAGTCATTTAGAGTTTCTAAATAATTAAGTATTGATTAATCAACCCAGAAATATATAGAACATTTTTTCAAGCTATTGCCCATTCTTATAGATCTTATTATTTCTGCCACAGCAAGCACAGAAAGTGCAGACCTTCTGTAACTGTCATGGGTTTAAAAAATTACAGGTCTGAACTGTAGTCCACTGAGAGGATAGCACGGATGACAGACTGCTATTGAACAAACATACGTGCCTTTTTGCCCTGCTATGCTTGTTGTCCATTCTATCAGCTATATGTGAATAAGAATACCTTTCAACTGCCCAAATTTCATAAGTCACAAAGCAGTTAGTGATGTGTAAAACTCAAAACCGTCAAAGGGTTTGCTCATTTCAAACCAGTAATCAAAGCCTTCAAGGTGCTTATCCAACCCTTGCTCCGTCTTAACAAATGTGGTTTAAAAATCTCAAGTCACATGATTTCTGAAGAGATTTCCAATTAGGACAGAAATATTGCAAATTTAGCCTTTCCTGAGGCATTTTGATAAGTCCACCTCTACTCTTATCTAGAATACCTAAATATCATGTACATAAAATATCAAAGCTATGGAGGCACCAGAGACACTTTGGAATAAGGTGTTATATGTAAATGCTTGTTGACATGTGACTTTGGCAAAGACAACAGGGATAATATTTACCTATATTTACCTAAATCTTATTATGAACTTGTATCAATAAACATACTGAATTGATGTTCAAGAGACTTGGCTTCTGTTCCCAAATCTGTTGGAGACTTTTCAGATTACTCCAGACAAGGGACTAAACTTCTTAGTTTCAAATTCTTCCTATCAAAATGGAGCTAAATACTTCCCATTACAATAGTAGGAATGGTTATTTGGGTGTTGGGTGAAATAAATTCTAGTAGGAGAGATGCTCAGAAACTAAGGTGCTAAGTCTCAGAGAAAAAGCTATAATTAAATTGTTTAACTGGTTTGGAAACATTTAACACTTTCATAAGTTTTGGGTGAACATTCACCCCAATGACAAATTGCCAAAGAAATCCATTCCAACTCATTATTTGATGCAATTCCTTGTTCATCACCTATTAATTAAACTATATCTTTTGCAGTTGTGTGCAGTTTGACACTGGTGAGAAGTAAATCATTTGGAGTATGACTATTTAGGAAAGAAAGTGAAGAAACACTGTAAAAGTATTGGGTTCATTTTGAATGGAAGGGTGTCACACACTAAAAATGAAACAATGTGTACATATGAGGCTCTGCTTGTATTAGTGTTCCCCTGTGATGTGCCTAGGATGGAGTTTAGAACCCCCAGGCAGCTGAAGAAAGAATAGGGGTTAATTAAGGCCAGGAAGGGGACAAGCTGGACCCAATTGCAGTCCATTATAAAAAGCCTTGGTGTTTGTGTAATACTGTTTGCACAAAGGCAGACATGCTTTTTCAGTAGATTTTGAAGGAGTTCAAGACTACTCAGTTTGCAGAATTCAGCAAATGCCAAGGCCAAACAGTTGATGAGTTAGTATAGATTTATAGACAATTGGTTTTGTTTTGGAGGGAGACTCAATAAACTGCACCCTTCTGATTTTTCTGGACTTGGGGAGAAAAATCCAAGTACCTCTGTGTTCTGCAGCTCTTGTACCCCTGTGGCTTTGACTAGCTCAGCTAAACTTTCCTATGAGACTGGTTCAGAATCAGAGGGAAACAACTGTACTTTACAAGACAAGGTAAGACCCTTCATAATTTTGTACCCTAACTGGAAAGCATAAATAGGTACATCTTGCTTGTAGTGTCAGGTTTGACCTAAAAACCACTATACAAAGCCCAAACAAAAGTCTCTGTTATATAACTAATGCCCATCTGCAATGATAAGGAGGAGACAGTCTTATATAAAGGAGGCTTAAAAACAAAAGCAGAATCAGAGGACTAGGGCAAAGAGCTGATTTAAATATTAAAAATCACACCCCTAGGTGGAAAAAAAGTATGCTAATAAAACATACATATATATAAATGAGATACATAGCTAAAACACAGGTATAGAGACATGCTCAGTAAAGAACTCCTTGCGTCACTCCCTTATAACCAATTAGCAAACAAGAATGCTTATGAAGGTCCAATATTCCTGTATAAAAGATGCTTAAAATTAAAAATCTGTGTGCTTGTTACATAAAATTATTCCGCTTGCACCTTATATTGCTAGCAATAAATCTTCTTTATACTTTCACCCCTGGTATCTTTATTGGCTTTTGCATACCGGGCATGATCCCAGACTTGAGCTGGGGCTCAACAGTAGCAAGTCTGCTAGGTAACAAAATAAATACGTTCCAAAGTCCTGTAATGTCAATGGGTAGCTTATACTACCTTAAAAATGTTGCTCTTTTTCTACTGGTTCCTCAAGAGTCCTCAAGATTTCATGACTTGTATATTCCATATGCTTGTAGAACTGGCAAACCCCAAAACTACATTCATAATGTGGTTAATCAGTATGTGTGTATCTATATAGATATATAACTTGTGATAATCCAAAGGCCTTCCCTAACACTGTGGGGCAGGGCAAGATTTAGCATTGTGACACACTGTGTAGTATTGTAAGACCCTTCCTCTTGAAAGATGATTAAAGGAGCTTGAACTTGTTTAGTGTCTCAGAACTGAGACTGAGAGGGGAGATATGGTCATTCTATAAAGCTGAATATCGGGGAAGGTGGGAAGCTCCTTAAGCATAGAGTCAAATGGCTAAACTGACTATATTAGAAAGATTTCCAGGGAAATTAAGGGAAGATTGTTTTTCTTCTCATGAATATCATTAGTTTCTGGGTCTCTTTGTTGGTTTGGGTTTTTTTACCTTATGATGAATATCGGTTGGTATGTTGATTAGTGCTAACACTGGAGATTTTTGACTGAGATACCCTGTTGCTTCTGCCAGCTTTAGAAACACAGAGGTTCCAGGCTGAAGGACACACATGGATTAAGGAAAATAATTCTCCTAGATCAGATTGGTTCAGGCTGAGGGAATTTTGCAGTCTTATGTAGGATGGAGCATGGTCATATTCCTAGGATCTTCAAGGCATACCTGCTGCTGCAGTATCGGGGTATTAGCACTGCCCTGAGTAGTATAAAAGGTACACCTCTTGTCAAACTCCAAGCCCACCCCTTTACATTGGAATCAGAAATCCTGCACTTAGCCCCTGACTCTTTCCACTGAAAGTTCCTCCGCCTGTCCCAGAAGTCCTTCTTTTGGAGGGGGTTGCCATCTTGGAGCCAGAAGCTGCTGCCCCATCACATGGTCACAGACCCTGATAGCTACATGACCCTAACACCAGCACCCTCGCCATCAAGTTGGCCTTGTTGATTCCAGAATCTCCTGTCCCAACACATTATCTGTGACTTCAGAATTTCCACCCACATGACCCTGAAACCTGCCCCTCACTACCATGTTGATAGCCATCTTGGTCACCATGTTGGTCCCAGAAGCCTTTGTCACCATCACATGGTCTGTGATATCGGACAGTCCATCCCTTGACTGGGAAACACTGCCCCTAAAGGGTCTGCCCTCAAAGCACATGGCCTGCTCCAAAGACCCCCAGAAGCCCTGCTCCGTTGACCATGAGAGACGGGCACAACCTGTTATGTAGCAGAGTGTTGTAGCCCCTCAGACAATTTGCCTGACCCCCATGACCAATTGGCACAAGTTTCAGGGGCATTGAACCTTCCCAAAAGCAGCTCTGAGCCAATCGGAGCAAGTACAGGGGTGGGCCCAAGACTGGAAGCCCCAGTCTATTTTTTCATGCCTTATTAGGAAACCATCAACAACAGATCACATGTTTTCTGAGACCTAATGCAGACCGAAGCAAATATGGATTCTTACACTATACCAATAACACCATTCATTCCCACTTTACCACCAAGGCTTGCCAGATGCCATCAGAGAAGACAGTACTATCATAGTGACAGTTCTGAGGGGGCAATTAAAGAGAGAAGCCCCCCTAGCCCAATGGTTGCTTGAGATGCCTGAACCTAGGCAGGAGTCCCATGCAAGCATTCAGCAGGCTGCTGAGCCTCATGCCCAGGCTCCCAGAGCAGTTGTTGAAGATTTGGGAGAAGGGTGCCTCATCCTGGACTCTGAGTGGAAGATGTCTATGAGGGAGAAGAGATGCTGGTGAGAGGCTTGAACCATGGATATGGGGCTCTTATGGGGGTTTGGTGGGCATTGGTGGGGGTAGGAATTAGTTATGATCTGGGTAAACAGTGGCTAACTAGAGGTTTGTTTGGTTTTTTTCATTTGAAATGCCTCTACAGACAGGTGAAGCCTTTCTAATGACTCCAGAAACACTACGCATCAGCACTTCTGTAGTCCTGGAACCAGAGAAGCTGTTTTTGTGAAGAACATAGACCCAATGTTTCAGATGATGATGATAGTGGCTTTTAGAAGAAACTTAGGAATAAAACTGAGTCTATGTTGCATCAAGAACATAAGACTCATGAAAACTCTTATGCATGTTTCTTTTTATGGCATCCTTAAATATTGTTTGAGAGAGAGGCTTTTTGAAGACTGCATGGGTTGCCTTCTAGATGACCCAGGATGAGGAAGCCATGACTCTGTGAAGTGGTCAGATGGCAATACAAACTGGACAGTTTGGGAGCTCTGTGCTGAATTGTATATGGAAAGTGGTTTTAAATACTGTTATTGTGATAAGTTGTGCCACAAATTGTCTGCACCTTACAGAGAAATATTGGGCATCTATACAAGTGCTCTGGTGTGGAGTGGGGGTGGGGGGGGTCACTTTATTAGAACGGCTTGAGAGAGACTCTTATTAAAGCACCCACAGCCTTGCGTGTATTCAGTGTCCCACACTTGAAAATGGTGGTGGGGTGCTTGAACTAAAACTTGTTCATTGTGGAGGCTGTTGGACCACATTCATTAACATGCTCCAGCAGACTCAATTAATCAAGACTGCTCCCACACGTGCCAATTAGCATGTGTCAGAGTAGATATCTGGCATGTGCATAGCTGTCCATTTAGCCCAGAGCGTAGCAATTTAAATGCTGTTCATTTTGCTGAAGACCCTAATGCTGCTCTATATAGGGGGATCAATGAGAAGGATAAGCCTATGGTGCCCTATGCTGAATGCTTGATTGGCACTAGAAATTATAAAACCCTACTTAAGAGAAGGGCCTGGGTAGTATATTATATAAGCTAGTATAAGATTAGCAAGAACAGTAAATTTTATACAAATATTGCTGGAAATAAAGATTGTTTTAAAATGCATTCTCACTGGAATCATGTGCTGCTTGTTGAATCTCTTGGGAAGGAGATGAGGGCCAGGGTTGTGTGTGGGGGGTGTAGTGAATGGACTCTAAGAAGGTATGGGTAGTTGCAGATTCTGTTGACCTAAAAACAGTACAAAAGGTATATCTAGGGTGGTGTATTGTCACCTCTCCTGAATAATGAGGGTAAACATGATCCCCTCGAAAGGACATGTTGGAATACATGTCTGAGGAAAGCTGAAAATCTGTGGAACACTTTTGATGGGTGGCCACCCCAAGTAATCAGACCTGCTGAACACAACACGGTGAGAGGTTTTCACCCAAGAAATTTACAGTGGGCCTAGCTGGTATAGTGCTGCACCAGGATTGAATGGGTTACGCTCCCATTCGCAATGGTTCTAGAGAGATGAATCAAAACCTGAGACCCACAACCTGCGGAAATCACAACACTGTGTGAATCAGAGGGAGGCTTCAAATCGGAATCAAAGGCCTGGTCATAACAATCAAACTTGAAATAAAAAAAACCCAACAGGGTATAAACCCCACTTTTTGGGTCAGAAAAATCTTTCTTTTGGATAGTGAATCTGCCTCAGGACATAAACTGGTATGCATTCATTAGTTCTACTATGTACCAACATTGAAGTGAGGGTGGCAGGTTTTGGGGTCATGTGGGTAGAGCTATCAGACTCAGGGACCATGTGATGGAGCTACAGCTTCCAGTTTCAAGATGGTGCTCCTTCCCAAGAAAGTGCTTCTGGGGCAAGAGGAGCAACTTGCAGCAGCAGAAGTCAGGGGTTAAGAGCAGGACTTCTAGTTTCAAGATGACAGGTGCCCTGCCCCTAGCTGCTAAGGGACAGGGCTTAAAGTTTGACAACAGCTGTACCCCTTCTACTGCTGCCCTAGTATTCCTGAATTTTGCCTACACCAGGTTAAAGGGCATTCTTGGTATTTCAGATATTGTTCCTTGGGTGAGGAATTGAAGTAGAGATTGTAGGGATTCCTTTGGGTAGTGATACTCTGCAAATGTAGTTGGCTAGGCTCAAGAACTAAGAATTAGGGGCTCAGGAAACATTTTCCTGTGTTCTAGGGGATTGTTAACCCATAAATTCATAACTGGTTTATAGGAATAAGGTGATTTTCTCCATTCTGATAAACAGCATGGTAGATGTTTCTGGAATAAAAACAACTTAACTATAATTTCAAAATTAATATAAGTAAATTGAGTTAATGAACAGTTTGAAAATATCATGTGGCATGACAGAACAATGGAAATTTCTTGCAGCATATATGCAGGAAGATTGCAACACCATTAGTATAAGACAAGCCTCTGGAGAGTGTCTGTGTGAAGGTGTAGCTGTGCTGCTAGCAATAACCAAATGATTAGGGCTGAGTGTGTGCAACACTACAGAAATTCAAAGTAAACAAATATGAGTGATGCAGTACACGGCCTTCTGCTGGCAACTAGTATGAGACAAAAGTCCTAGCCCTAAATCCCAGATCAGGTGGGTCTTGCCATTATCAGTGGTATAAACCATGCCAAGAAATACTACAACTGTAACTAAAAAATGTTGCAATGTACTTGCTGTACATTCTGCCATTGGAGACCAAAACTTCTTAAAAATTAGAAGTAGGATGAAGATGTTGAATTTAACTTAATATCTTGTAGCAGCCAGAGAAAACAAACTGTTAGGTGGACTTAGTAAGGTGTTGTTAGGTGCTACTTGGGGCAAATGGAACTTTATTAAACTATCCTATGTTCTTGTTCATATATTTATGGTATAAATAGAGCTTTAAGAGGTTTCTTGAGCGATGTTGCCAGAATAAAGTACATGACTGAGAAATGCTGCACAGTAAAATTCTCTCCAAATAAAGATATCTGGCTTGCTTGTTATAAAGTTAATGGTAAAATAACAACTGGCAAAGCATGAGTACTCTCAAGTTACTTTACTACCTGGTGGCTGAATAGAAAGAAGGAAAAGTTACTCAAATTCCCATGCTATTTGCTAAATATGTTTTAAATTAAAATCTTAAAAAATAATTTTAAAAAAAATTGCCTTTATCCAGTGCAAAAAAGCCAAAGAGGATTTTGTGAAATACAGATGACCAGGAATGAAGTTCTCCTCTGTAATGGTATCTATATTTAAAATGTACACTTTATTTGAAGATGAGAAAACATCCTTGAACAAAATTGGTTTGTGGCTGTTGTATGTGAAAGAGCATAGAAAGCCCAGTGTTCTGGATTTTAAAATGAGAACTTGATCTTCTCATCTCTAATGCTCCTCCTGTGGACAATTTAAGAGTAAAATGTACATTTTAGAATCTTGCATTACTACTGTGCACTCTATGAAGAATTGATAGTCAAGTGGACTAACCTTTTGTCACTGAGAATTCTTGTTCCACTTCTCCAGTCATAATTATTAATATTTATTTTTTAATTTAAGCTGTAGAATACAAGTAATTATGATCTGAAAATTAGTCCTCACAGGGTTCTTCTAGTTCCCTTATTACTGTACAGTAGCTTCTATTGATTATAGTACTTGTGCTTATTTAGTTACTATGAACTAAATTTCCTTGTACTCTTCATTTTTACTGGACTGTGTTTCCATTTCTCTACTGATTAGGTTCCAAGTATTCATTAATTTTATATTGACTCCATTCCCAGTTTTCCCCTTGGTCTGCATTGAGAACCAAAGAAAGGTCAATTAATAGTCTCTGTGTAAAATGATTTTAGGCCCTCTGTCTCTTACTTTTGTTATTTAACTAGAAACATGAGTTAACCTGGGTGGATTAGAATCTCACTTTGCTTGGAAAATACAGTATCTAATTTGGCATATGAAGTTTCATAGTTTCATGCATATAAATGTATCCTGTGTTCTCTTTGAACCTTTTCTGACTTTTTTTCCATATAAAAGGTGATTATTAAATTAGAATTGTGTTAATCTAAACTTCTTTTTTTTTCATCTTTTTTTTTCTTTACCTTGCAAGGAGTAAAATAATTCATTGACATGTATAACCTATGCAACCAAATATGTTAGAGTGGGGAGAAAGATCTCAAGATGATCACAGGTCTCTGGTTTCTGGTAATGTAAATGCAATACCTAGAACTGTGCCAGAACTAGTGATCTGCAAGTAATGCATGAATAACCAGGAATAGAAAATAGTATTGCGCCCTATTTACACATTACATGTAAGGTGTGATTTACATGCATCTATACATGCAATTAGGGCAAAGACAAACTCCAGCACTGGAGTTTCTTTTGGGCGCAGTGTTTACATGTGTGCCTGGGACCAGAGCACTTTGAGCTGGGGTGGAGCAGCCTTGGGCTGGCAGGGGGCCCAGGGAGTCAGCCCCAGGTTCTGGGTGGTGGCAGCATTGAGCAGTGGATGGGCAAGCTGGAGCACAAAGTTTCTATAGTGCAGGGCTAGCCAATGGGCAGCACCCTCACACCCCAGGCAGCCCCAGTCACCATCTACATATGCATAGTAGCAGCCTAAATTACTCTTCCATAAGACAGTATTAACCTACAGCAGAGTTAATTTACTGTCCCTTAATATGGGTGCTCATGTAAACTGTGATGCTTTACTATGGAGCTCATTAGTCAATTCCTTAGTAAAGTGCATGTGTAGATGCGCCCATTAACCAGTTAATCACATCTTAATTGTTCACCTGGCCACACACATTCAACCAATTAACAGCATGATAAAAAGAGGAATATGCTACAAAGAAATGTGTAATAACTTTGTAACTGCTTCCTATCATGCCATTAATTCAGGGCTGGGCAAAATATGGCCTGCGGACCAGATTCAGCCCACCCAGCAATTCCATTCAGCCTGCAGATGCCCACCAATTAATTATACCTTTCCCAACCCATATGCCTTGCTCCTACCCTGGTGTGCAGAATAGCCCAGCCCATCCAGCATGCTGCTTTCAGGTAGGGTGGCTACTGCCACCGCTGCAGTCATCAGGGCACCTGCTCAGCTTCCACAACCTCCAGCAACTTCTCCTTGTCTCCCTGCTACAGTGTTTGCTCTGGGAAGCAGGTAGAGAAGTGGCAGGGGCATGGGAAGCTGTGGTGGGGGTTGAGGGAGACCTGTAGCTGGGCAGGGGCAGGAAGCATTGGTCTGGGGCTGGCAGAAGTGTGGAGCCTGCGCCCAGAGGGACAGCAGGAGCACAGAGCTCAGGTTGGCAGGGTGTGGTGTGAGTGAGGATGGGGGTTGTGGGGACCTCCCACGCACTTCTCTTCTCTCTCTCCCCCACATGGTGCACAGCACCTGCCACCAGCAGCAGCAGCACGAGCACTTGGGGTGCTCATGGCCCACATAGGCACTGCCACTCAGTGCCCACTGCTGTGGCATTCAAATCCAGACAAAGGAGCACAGCCAGGCTGGCCTCCTCTATCAAGTGGGGCTCCCTGTAACACATGTGCAGCTCCCAGCACCCTCACATCATTGGGGGATGCCCCATGTTATGGAGCCAGCTGCCAGGAGTCTGCCAGAAGTGGCAGGGAGCCCCACCCCCAGCTTCCATGGTGGAAGGGGGCGGGGAAGATAGCCGACCCCAATGCATGGGGCTTCCCACAGTGGCGCACAAGTGCATGTGAGACCTCACAAAATGGAAGTGAGCCAGCCTGACTGCACTCCTTGTTGCCATGTGCAGCTCTGGCTGGAGTTGCATGTTGTCAGGTGGCAGAGCCTGCAAGAACCACAAGTGCCCTGAAGGCTCCCACCTGCTGCTGTTACTGCCACCAGTGGGGCAGTGGGGGTCCCTACAGCCTCACACCCCAGAAACCCCACATATCCACACACCCCCACAACGCTCCCATATATACACACACCCCACAACATACCCTATGCCCCCATACAGCCACACCCCCTCACAAACCCCACATGCACCCACCCACCCACCCACACACAGCCCCAAACCTCACAATACACATCCACCCCAACCACACCCCACACACAGAATATAAGAATAGGATTTTATTTTTGACCTATTATGCAGTCACCTCTACATATACTACACAAACACAAATCACAACAAAACTATTTTTGTAATAAAATTAAAATATGTTATAGTAGATCATTGACTTCAGTGTGATTTGGTTTTTGGGGGGGTCAGATGGCAACCCCCCGCAAGGAGTACTTCAGGGGGGAGAGGAGGAAATTCTAGTGACAAAGGTCAGGGGTTAGGGGATGGACTTCTGGTCCCAAGATGGTGACCCAGGGCAGGGCACCTGTCAAGGGGTGAAGCTACCCTTGCAGCCCTCACCAGCTCACCAAGCCTCAATAAGCAGACCCCCAAGTGAACTAATTTCCCACCCCGCATTGATTGAATATGTGGGCAGAGTCCCCTGTGGCTGGGAGCCCCATCAGCTGATTGGAGTACCCAGTTGCAGGGCCTCAAGTGTACCCCAAGCTTTGTTTTTTCTGATTACCCCCACCCAATTTTTGGTTAAAAAAGTGTGTGTGTGTGTGTGTGTGTAGTGCTGTTTCATTTAAATCATGCGAAAATGGGGATTTGGGGTTATAGATTCATAGATGCTAGGGTCGGAAGGGACCTCAATAGATCATCGAGTCTGACCCCCT
>NW_005842045.1:1784975-1797107 GCF_000455745.1 Alligator sinensis
AGTGGCCCTTCTCTGGACCCTCTCCAGGTTATCCACATCCCTTTTGAAGTGCAGCGCCCAAAACTGCACGCAGTATTCCAACTGTGGTCTGACCAGCGCCCGATAGAGAGGAAGTATCACCTCCTTGGATCTGTTCGTCATGCATCTGCTGATGCACGATAAAGTGCCATTAGCTTTTCTGATGGCTTCGTCACACTGCCGACTCATGTTCATCTTGAAGTCCACTAGGACTCCAAGATCCCTTTCCGCTTCCGTGCCACCCAGCAGGTCATTCCCTAGGCAGTAGGTATGCTGGACATTTTTCCTCCCTAGGTGCAGCACTTTGCATTTCTCCTTGTTGAATTGCATTCTGTTGTTTTGTGCCCATATGTCCAACCTGTCCAGGTCTGCTTGTAGTTGTTCCCTGCCCTCCGGCGTGTCCACTTCTCCCCACAGTTTTGTGTGATTTTTTTTTTTAACCAAAAATTCAGGATTTTTTTTAAATCAGAGAAAACCAGGATCCCTGCTGATCACAGGCTCCCCCTGTATCAGCAAGAAGCAGCTGACCCAGACCCCCAACTAAAGAAGCTTGATGGGGCTTCCACCTGTGGGGGTCCACTACGTGCTCCTTTGATCAGAAGCCCCATCAGCTGACCCTAGCCACAGCTGTGGGGGCACTCCAGGGGTCCCTGCAGCAGGGAGACTTCAGTTGCTGTGATCTACCAGCCATAGGGGGATCCATGCCCCCCATGGCTTGACGATCATAGTTGCTGCAATCTCCCAGATGCTGGGTGCATGAAGCTCCCTCATGGCTAGGAGATAACAGGTAGACCTAAGTTGTTGCAGTGGGGACTTCTGGGACATCCCCACAACTGGGAGTTTGGGTCAGTTGATGGGTTTCCCAGTCACAGGACTGCATGGTGCATCCCTGCATGTGGGAGCCCCATCAGCTGGTCCAGGCTCCCAAGCAGGGGAGTTTTCTTCTTGCTGGTGCAGGAGAAGCCTGCAATCAGACTCCCCCTGTCCCAGCAATAATGCCCAATGGGATCTAATGCATGATCCACACAATCATGCCTCCTGCCACACACATGTGGCATGGCAGAAGGTGCAATTGTGTGGATTGCATTAGATTCCACCATGCCTTTATCTACACATGTAGAGAGGCCCTCAGATATAGAGGGGAAAATAAAAAGCCAACTCCCTTTCAAATTAAGGCGGGGGGGGTGAGCAGGAGGAGTGATTCCACTGAAATAATTTTAAATTGCTTTGAATTTAAGCTTGTGCAAATTAGGACAAAGTTTTGACTGAGACTCCTAAGTGAATTGATTACCAGAAGGTATTAGTGCAGGCAATCCCCACTTAACACTGTTTCACTAACTCTCATTTGAAATTGATACCTGATTTCACTTATCACTCAGCGCGTTTCATTATAACAGTCTTGGTCACCATCTTGGGTCATTAAAAACAATTGCGGTCGCCATCTTGGGTCATCAAATACTTTCAGTTTCACTTAACGCTCGTTTCGCTTAATGCTTGGTTTTTCAGGAACCAATTAAGAGCACTAAGCGGGGGTTGCCTATACTTAATTTTAATATGTCATGGTCAGATTTGGTACTGAGTGGCAGTTGAGGTAATGAATGATGGAAAATTAAATAATTTAAAAAAATAAACAAGAATAAGAAGGAGAAAGAACAGATGATACCTCCAAAGATGTGGATAAGAGTGCAGAACCATATTAGACTCATTATAATTTCTGTAGTGAACATTTTCCTTCCTAGAACTGAACAGGGACTTTCTAAATTCACCCCAGGGAATAAATGAGTAGTTGACAATTGTTTTTGTTCTCTTCATTCCACCAGGAAAGAAAGACAAAAGCTTGTGTAAATTAGGAAAGGGTGTTGTAGAGAATCACATAACTACTTTTTTCAACAAACAGGAAATTATATGAAACAATGACCTGGAAGTTGTCTGATAAGGGTTTAGGATAGGATTTTCAAAAACATCCTGCATGGAATTCAGGTTCAGCATTTTTGAAAATCCCATCCTGGAATAAAATTAGATGTGCAAATGAAACATTCTTTAATTTTTTTTCTCAGTCCTCTCAATGGCTAGAGATACTGGATCAAGAGAATAAATATAATTGAACTAGAAATGTATTACTTGAAAATTAAGCCAAACAAAGGAAATCCCTTTTTCTCCTGCCCGGCATAATTTTATGCCAGTCTTATCTATAGGAAGATTTATTTTTGTTAAACCAAAATTATGCACTCTTGTTTGGTTGTAAAAGTGAAATATGTGACTTAGGTATGTTTCCTTGATATTGATTTCTTTAGAATATATTATAATTCTTGACACCTTATTTTTAGAAGATTTGAAATATGTAAACTAATAATGTCAGAAGCATTGCATAAGGAAAATTAATTCACTATTAACAGAGAAATCCAAAGGAAGATCAAACTAACATTGATGTATAAAAATAATTGTTCATTGATTTTTTTACTCTACTTTAAATACATGAAGTAGCCACCATAAATCGTAAGAGGAATGATGGGTGCATTTAGAATGGTTATATTTAAGGTGTACATTATTTTACAATAAAGTGTCTAGTGGGACTTAGAGAACAGGTTTGATAAAAGAATAAAAAGTCTCTCAAAACTGAAACTGGGCTCTATATGATGTTAAAATAATTTCAGCTAATTTCCCTTTCTATATGTGTCTGCATTTCCAAATTCCAGATGCAAGTAAAATATTTTCAGATTATTTTGGTAGTTTTTCAAACTATTCGGTATAGGGTATGTTGTAGTTCTTGCAATAGCGCCAGATCTATCAAGATTCTAAAATCAAGCTAGGTACTTTTTTTCAGATGCATCTTCCACAATAGTCAGAGCAAACAAAACTTGCTAAGCAAATCTATTAGCAATATCATTAGCAGAATACAAGCAAACCCTTACCTATGTTGTCTGTGCAAAGTTAATAGATGTACAAGAAAAAAAAGTTGTGCATGTGTGGTCTCTAGACTAGCTGTTGTAAACTAATTCACAGAGGAAGAGTTCCAAGCAAAAAGTTAAGGTATTTAGAGTTGCTTTAGAGAGACAGGGATCCAAGTTGTCCAAAATACACATCCAAAACATTCTTCAGTCACAATTGTATTCCTTTCCTGTGCTGTCCTGTACCTTTACTGTTAGTTAAAATAGTATGACACAGTGCCATGTCAAATATTTCTGCAAAAGTTTTTAAAAGGTAAAAAAGGGAGTTTTCTACTGTGACACAGACAGAAATAAGTCATAGAGAAGTTGCAAAGCAGTATTGAGTGCTTAAATCTCTAATTTAATTTTATAGCCATGTAAGTCCATTGACTTCAGAGGAGTTACTAAGTTTATACTGTTCTAGCAATGGATGATCAGTCTTCAGTCTTTCAGCTTTGTCTCTGAATTTGATTTACAGTGCAAAAAATTAGCTTTAGCAGATGCTCTATTGCCTACTACATGCATAGTGATTTCAGTACACACCCAGAGCAATGGAAGATTAACGACCTCTCTTAAAAAACAAATAAGAGACTGCCTTAATTTTTTTTCCCTAAAACCTAAGTGGCTTTTAAGTGGGTGTAGCACATCTAAGTAGGCTTCTGATGGAAAACCAGAACAACTTATCAGTCTATTCTTCACCTTGTACATTGGGAGCAATTTCTTTTTTTTTTAAACAGAGTAAAAGTAGAAAGGAATTTTAATATGAGTTCTGAATTGTCAAGTATGTTGATCTGAGATGACTCTTAGAGTTCTGGTAAGTTTTTTTGTTTCTGTTATGTGTTAATATTTCAATATATCCTTGCAATTTCAAACCATTTTCTTGGAGTATAACAGAGTCTCATATAAAACACATGCAAATCAAACTTATTCTCTAACAATTTAACATCATTATTTTAGCTGTACAGCCAGAGTATGCTATCATGTTTATTTTCCTAGGAAGAAGCTCCCTGTGTAGAAGTATTACTCCTGTCCCTGTCACCTGAGTGTGATCATAGAATTGATGGACAAAGGCCTCCCTCCCCCATGGCTATCTTCTTTTGTCATTGGCGATGGTGGGCGGTGAGAAAATGTATTGATGGGTCACTTTGCAACATTTATAAATAGCTGCAGTTAATCACATGGATTAATTTACTTCAACTTCTAGATCCCTCAACATAATCCTCAAATCATTGACAGCTCAGTGAGTATTTCATATTTACAGTCCAAGCCAAACAACTGCATTTATTCAAATCTTATCCACAGCCGACAAAATTAAATGATTTTTTCATCCTTCAGCAATACATACAGGGAGTAGTCTTTCAATGGAGTGGTGGCAATAGAAATGAGGCACTTGCGCTTTACTATTCAGTAAAGGCTAACTAAGTGCAGTTTGAGTATTCCAAGGTTGAGTGACCTTCAATGATTTGTATGTATAGATTATCAAACATCATAGCTGAAGTAACAGACCATGAACAGTGTCCGATTCTTTTCAGGTTAAATAGTGCAGATAATCATAATTATTCTGGGTGCCAGGGTCAAAAGAACTGTTCATCACTTTTCTGGCTTATTGAGGAGTCTTAAAGTACTAAATGATACATCATTCCTGTCAATGTCTTATAAAGGAATTAAATGAAGCAAGTTCTAAAAGATTTTTGACAGCACATTATCTGATATGTCTCTGTCCTTTCATTCATGTCTCTCTCCATTTTTTAATGTAAGTTTTAAATTTCAAGTTATGGTGTCTTTCAACTGGTTTATTTTATAAGGTGCTGGTTTTCATCTTTGACTAGATTTCTCTGTAGTCATTTAAATGAACACTTTAAAAAAGCAGTTGACTAATACATTTGGATTTCCCGTGGGTGAGCAGCACTGACTCATTTGGTATTTAACAACATATCAGGCACAACATGCAAGTCAAAGTATTTTTCGTGCTCAAATTACACAGGAACTCTAAGTGATATTAATTAACTTATCTCTAATGTTTCCTACCTATATCTTTTTTTACTTGGAATATCACACCAACTTCCAGTAACAAGAACAAAATATTTAAATTAGTAATTCAAACAGACATTTTGTTAAGAATTTAAGTAATTGGGATGCATCCCAAAAATAATCCCATGTAAGATTTATTTATTGTTTTTACAGTGCCAAAAGATTCACTCCAAAAAGATTTTTTTTAAAAGACAGAGCCCCCTCATAAAAATCTTCCTATTTAACTTACCTGCTTTGTAAGATGTTGATTCAATTCTACAAGAACTAAGAGCAGTGCAAGCTGAAGATACTTGACATCTCAGAGGACCAGGGCCTCCATCAAATGTAGTACAACAAGTGGTAAGGATAAAATAAGGGAAGAAGTAAGTAGAACAAAAAAGTAAGAGAAGACTGAAAGTTAAAAGTACCAAAGGATTTCAAGATATTTTCCTGCTGTACACAAATTAGAAATAGTGGACCAAATCCTGAATGTGCTTGATCAGATCATCTTCAGTCTGTTCAGTCTTTACCTGAGTCAAAAAGTGAGTCAAGCCAGGATAAAAACCAAGCAAATATCCTCAGACCTGAACACACAGAATGTGTAATCAATGTTTAAGTGAACAAATGTCAGTGCTGTAGGAACTGTAAAAAGAAAAAAATTGCTTGAGGAAGGAAGGAAGAAGCTGACAATTATTCTGGAATTTAAGCCAGAAGGAGACTACTGAACACTCTATCTGACCAAGTATATAACATAGGTTGCAGTACTTCATCTATTGTCTTCAGTAGAAGGAAAGTTGTGTGTGTTGGGGTTTTTTTTCCTATGGAAATCAAAAAATTACATATAAAAGGATGTGTGTTAATTTTTAAAAACTTAAGTACAATTAATTTACACAGAGGAATGCTCAAGTGTTCTCATGGCACAAATTGCATCCTGTGCAAACTGTGAACTCTATTTGAAAATAAAGTTCATCGTTAAAATTGGCATTTGTGAGCCTCCAGCTGGTGAATGTAGTTTTGCTGAAGTGTGACATCATTCCTGACACCCACGGTATGGTAACTCATTGTCAGACTGGATGCCAGGTTCCCACAATGCCAATACCTCAGATGTTTCAATCCTTACAAAATGGCGTCCGCCAGCAGGGGGTTCACAAATGTTTTATTTCACAGTTTATACAGGAAATGCTTTTTCTCACCAGGGGGACCTATCTTTTCATTTTATTAAACTATAAGCTGACTTTCTGTTGTGTGTGCAAATCAAACTGCTTCTATTAGGAACAGCAGTAGTTGCCTTTCCAAAAAGCTTGTATGGCAGTACAGGGTGAAGTGCTAAGACATTTTAGCATGACTGCAGTGTATTACAAACAGATCTTTCTGAACTGTCAACAGATTTTTAAACACAATGTCCCCAGATCTCTGGTTTGACCTGGTTCCTTTATGTTCTGCCTCTAAGTAGCCATCAGAAAACTGTATTTGCAGGAGTGATTTCAATACTCACAGGGAAATCTGCAATTGTATGCTAATTCTAAAATAGAACAAAAAAGATATGAACATTTTCATGAAAATAAGATTTGTAAATGTAGATTTGTTTTGATCAGTTGGTAAAATTGCTTTATCTCAATTTTATAATTTCCAAGGAAAAACTCCTATCCAAAACATGCAATAGTTGTTCTACTCCAAAAACAGAGCCCTGATCTTATTCTAAAAGGTTTTTAAAATTAATTTCAAAAGAGATTTTAATCAAAATTGATATATTTGAACAGGAAATTTTGGTTTTGACAAACGAACAAATGAATTTTGTGACACAGAAGTGTTTGATTAGAAAATCTGCCCAGCTCTAACTGGGAAATGTAAGTAATTAATTTTTCTTATTTTGGTACGTTGTAACTTCCATATCTATTCCTCTGTCTTCAACAAGTACTGAGTTTATTTGTACATAGTTCATGCCAAAGCTCTACATCAGTGTAATCCAGCTGGCGGTCCCCAGGCTCCTGCCCAACTTCGATTCTCCATTTTGCTCTGCCTACAACAGCAGCTAGGGTCTCCAGGCTCCCCCTCTCTTCTCCAGCTTTCACATTCTGAAGCTGTATCGGGGGGCAGTGTGGCATGGCACAGCATGGCATGGTGTGGGGCCCCATGGCATGTGGTGCAGTGGTGGTAAGGGAAACATCCATGCCACATGTAGCCCAGGGGCCTTTAAACCCAATCGGTCCAGCTTGCAAGGTGTACAGCTCCCAGCCTCTTAGAAGCTGGACATCTACATTAGTAGAAGTTTTCTGCTTAGGTTGTGCTTGGCATTGTAGCAACACAGAACAAACAGTTTGCTACACCAAACATTTACTATAAAAGAAGTTTTTAATTTTCATCATTATGATAAAAAGCCATGGTATATGAATAACTTTGCAAAATCTTTTCCTATTTCTTTTAATTGGTAACTATTCATAAATAAATAACATGATGAACTTTAAGTAATTATTGGTGTTTCTATTGAAATGACATTTTCTGTAGCCTCAGAACATCCTTCTGGAAATGCTTTTTTTCCTCCTTATAATTGTATCCTTGAAGTATGAACTAGCATTATTGTTTTTCTCAGCAATAATATTGTTTGGTGACAATATAAGTATCGCCAAAAAATATGTCATGGAAAAAACATTACCTATTGCAGATTCCTGTGACCTTTTCATTCTTTCAGCTATGTCCTTATACAAATTTGAAGAATGAGATAATTACACTCGTTTGAAGGCTCAGAGTGTAAATTAATCTGTGTAATGATTAGCCAGGTTCCTTGAATTAGAAAGAACAATGAAATGAGAAGATATTTTTTAAGATAATGTTTTAAAATAACTTATTTATGTAATGCCAGCACACAGCAGAGATCAGTTTTAGTACATTAACACTTTAAAAATGCTGTGTGATTTTAGGGTTTTACTAGCCTTTTCTCTTTTGCATCAGAATTTAAGATGCAGAACCATGGAACTCCTCTAATCACCTGTGTTCCTGTGGGTGCCACACATACCTGCAGGTAATCAGATAATCAGATCTACTGGGTACCCAAACAAAGTTAAATGTAGTACACTATTCTCCTAAACTTGCTATTCAACACTGACAGCCTGAGGTTGTACCAAGTATCATCTCATCGGTATTCAGCACTATTCTCACTGAACGAAAAAAATAAATAGGAACATAAAACAATGAGAGAATAACGCTAGACAAAGAATTTTTATTCTCTAAAATCACCTCAGATCAAGTGGTCAGTATACAGCCTAGAGCTGGCTGGGACTCTTTTTTTGCAAAATGACAGGTTTCAGGGACAATGGGAAAACATGCAAAATCTAGCATAGACTATCTGGTCAAAAATAGCTCTCCAACCCAGAATACCCTGTGGTCAAGGTACTGCCTGGTATGTAGAAGACTTGGGTTCAAGTACCTACTCTACCTGGTTCAGACTCAGGGTATCCAATATCTGTTTCCCAAATCTTAGTAAGTGGCATAACCATTGGACTAATTGACTATTTCAAGCTATTCCTCTTCCTCCCAGAACCCAAACTTTCAAAGTTCTGGGTTCTTTCTAATCTGTAATGGAATCTTTTAAAACCGTTTCCCTCACACTGTTGGTCTACTCTACCTCCTGCCCAGATCTAAAGTCATATCCTCTTCAGACAATTCAATAGTTCAGCCTTCAATATTTGACATACATGGTGAAGATTTAAGTAATACCTTGTCATATGGAAATGAGAGTTTGGATCTGAAGAACATGGAAGCAATTCACCAAATGTTAATAGGTGTCTTTACCCTGGGTTCCTCAATACATCAGATGTTTAAAAGGAGTAAGATCAATAGTTCTGGTGCTTCCAGCCTGCAGTAATATAATTTAGAGTATTTAATTAATTCCATTGGCACCTAAGGTAAGTCATGGGTATGTCTACTCCACTCCAGTATGGTACCAGAATGAAAAGTAGAGGGGTGCAAAGAGGCAGAGTCTATTGGTATGCTCACACTGCCCTACTAGGGTAGCTATACTCTCTCTAGTTTGGGAGGCTGCTCATACAGATTGGGGTTGGCAAAAAATGAATTATGAAAAAAAAAAGATGGAACTCAAAGATTGTTACTTTATTGGTGAGGACAGGATTGGAAATTGCAATAGGATGGTACGGGAGAGAAAATGAAGAGTAATGGAGACATTGGCTCAACACGAGGGGTCAGATTGCATTCCAGCTATTAGGTGTGTTACTAGAGTTAGGTGCTTAAGTGAGATTTTATTCCACCTGCTCAAGTTCCTAAAAAACTGTTAATAGAAGAGGTGGATGGGCCCTCCTCCTTTTTAGGATTCAATCTTAAGGGTGAAATGTTTTTTACAAAAGCAGATGCATTAGTGGATTTTTCAGTACCTCAGCAGAATGGAATATAATTGCATTTAGGCCAGCAACTCCACTTATGTGCTTCAGAGGTGGACTAGAATCTGACCTTCTATAAACCAAGACTCAGACTATGGAGAACAAATCAGAAAAAATTGAAGTGTTGGTAGAGAGAGAAAGCTATGACTTAATCAGCATCGGACTTGTTGATAAAATTGCAGGACTGAAATATTGATACCAAAGGATACATATTTGTGAAGAAATAAAAGCAGAGGAAAGAAATTGCTTTGTATAGCTAGAAAACTTTTCTTTAAGTCCAGGAAGAAATGAGAGACAGATGTGTTGAATGTTTATCACAAGGACAACACCTGATGGTACTGAGCGACTTTAATTACCTGGATATGAGTTTAAAAAATATGGCAGAATACAGCTAATCCATCAATTTTCTTGGAATGTTTTGGAGCCAGCTCTTTTACAAAGGTAAAGAACTAATCATAGAGTAGTTTAGATATGATTCTGATTAATAAAGATGAACTGAGAATCTAAAAATGAAAGATAATTTGGTGATAAGTACTTGTATATAAAAGTTCATGATTCTCATGAAAGGAAGAATGAGTATAACAGAATAAGGACAATTAATTTCTAGAAAGAAGACTTCAGCTACTCAAAACTGATAGGAAGGATACATTGTGAAGGAACTAAGATGACATAGTAATTATAATGCAAATAGTAATAATAAAGGCAATACAGAATGACATGGTTATAGCAGGAACACTTTAACAACCTGAGCATCAAGAAGAAATCGATACTAAATGGAAGCAAGGATGACATAAGACTGTAACAAGGAATGGCACAAGTTTGTTCAGGTAAAATCCATGAAGCCAAGGCACAAAATGAATGTCAATTTCTGAAGAACATAAGTTCACAAGAAAGGGTTCTACAACTACATTATATGTAAGACAGGTGAATTAAAGTGTACACACTTTACTTAAACGGAGAGGAGAGCAAAACATGGATGAGATGGAGAATAATGAAGTATTCCATGTTGCAAAAATGATATTCCTCACAAAAAGTTGTGACCAGATGCAATTAATTTTAACAAGGGGAGAATGGGGAGTGCAGGAAAGAGCAGATTAAGTCATATCTAGTAAAGTTACTTCAATTCCTGATGAAATTCATCCTTGATTGCGTAAGGAACTAGCCATTAGGGATCACTTTTGAGAATTCATGGAGGATAGGCAAGGCCCAGCAGAACTGGAAAGTACCCATCTCTTGAAAAAGGGGAGGACTTAGGGGATGCTACAGAAGAATAGGCAAGCTGGAGAGTCTAATGTGAGAAACAAAAACAAGAGGCTTAGGAAACACCTTATAAAACAGACCTCATGACATGATTAAACCATGAGAAAAAATTGAAAGAAGTGGGTTCTTTTTTTTCCCTAGAAAAGACTAAGTGCGAAGTCTTCAACTGTATGCAGGGTCGGTGGTGTTAAACTGTTCTTCATGTCTTTGGGGGGTAGTACAAGAAATAACTGGCTTAATTTTCAGCAAATAAGAGTGATGTTAGACATATGTTAAAACTTTCTGACTAAATGAATAATTACATACTGGAACAAGTTACCTGGGGAGGTGATGGAATCTCAGTTACAGGAAACTTTTTGGGAACAGGTTAGACAAACATTTATCTATAATGGTTGGCACAGTGGTATAGTTTACCCAGTAAGTTTGTTAAGCGAATTTAAGTGAAGTTATGTACAATACAAAAGTACTTAAGGGTAAAGCATAAGGAAATGAAGTTGGATTTCATTTCACCCTACAAAACTAAGCATTTAATTATTTCCTAATAAACAAAGCCCTGTATATACCACCCTCTGCTTACTTCCTAGTGATGTTTGCTTTCTAAAAAAGGCCACTTTAAATGGTACATCTGTAGCAGTTCTATCTGAATAATACTCATTATAGCTCCACTATACCTATATTGTTGTGTAGTATTAAGGAAATGGTGTATACAAATCAACTTTTTAAAAACCTTTTGGACACAAGAGCATAGTATTCTGAGGTACTAACCAGGGTGATCAACTGGAGATTCAGATTCTGAAAATTAAAAGTAGTGTTTGTTATTTTCATGTGAGAGGAAGGAAATGAGGGTAATGAATAGGCAGAAATGTTGTCATGAATGTAATGATCTAACACTCAAAGCCAATTTTATCACTTGGGTGACTGAAACATTTAGTTAATTTTAGTGAATTTGAATACAAAAACCTTTTCCCAGATGTTTACTGTACCATTAAATCAGTTCCATTTCCACTGGTTCAATGGAGAGAGGATGCAGGAGATTACAGGGGAGGAGGGAGGAAGAAATATTACATAAGAGGGACAGAAGAAACAAAGAGTTTGTTAGATAGCCTTGTTATTTTTCAATGGAGTTGATTATAGTAAATGTTGAAAATATATTTTCTCTGAATTTTCACAGAAAACAGTTATTGTTTTCTTCCATAAAGATGTTACATGTACAGCCATGGAATGAGAAGTAGATAGTCAATACAGTTGTAGACGGGCAGGTAGCTGGTTCATTACAAAGTATACTCTATTAGGATGTAGTTTATACTTTGAATATTAAAAGATTCTTCCTTAAAATAAGTACTATAAGCAATGAAAACATTTAATATTATCATAAGCATGTTTATATTTTCATTTTCTGACTTTTGAGTTCATCTGGTTACAAATTTTCTATCCTCTGTTTTGGGAAGAATATATATTTGGTAGATTGAGTTTCTCTGTGGGAAGAAAAAACAAACTTTTATGGATGAAAAAAACTTTGTAGGGAA